>NW_028274822.1:80951754-81104816 GCF_037043125.1 Eumetopias jubatus | reverse complement strand
ATATCACTTCTGACCAGATGTGAGCTTTACTTATAAACAGCTGATAAGAATCTGAAGAAAATACAGGAGAATCTTCTTCTGCATTCTAGCAGCACATCAGAAAACCCTATCCCCACAGGACAAACACTGCATGGGCAGCGAAGAGGAAAAGTCAAAGGAGTCTTCTACTTTGCTGCTTCTCTGAAAAGGGAATCACATTAGGACATTAAGTAGTCAGATACATGATTTTATTGCTTGCAAAACCCGCGGGTAATGAAGAATGGGTACAAATTGCCACAGGCGGTTTTGAGGGGAAAAACAGGATGGTGCAAACAAAGCCAGCTGCTCTCCCCTGGCAATGGACAACTTGCAGTTTCTCTGCTCAGGTAGAGCCCTCGGCCAGGGGCGAGAGGGAGCTCTGCGAGCACAGCCATCTGCAGGGTCTGGGTGTCAAGGCACAAGTAGGAAGAAGGTGAGAGAAAAGCCGAGCATAACGGCACTCTGTGAAAGCCACCTCCAGGCAGATTCGGTCAGCCACACACATTTCCATTCTCACCTGAGCACGGAAGACTCATGGGCAGCTACACTGAAAAGCACATGCCCCTTGGAAACAAGTAAAAAAGGTAAATACTTTTTACATGAAAATGCTAAGACATAAAAATAACTACTTATTCTCTATGCAAAGAAAACAATTTGTGTTACATCTTGTACAGGTAAATAGCAAGAATGAGTGATTTATTTTCATGGGATTCAGAGAATAAAACTGGACTCACATCATTAACCTTGCTAGAAGGATGTTGTAAAATGTTAATATTTTCTTCTCAAGACCAACTGCTTTACTCTAACCTCTTTATTGTGCTATTTTAAAGTACTATGTGAGAATTTTATTTTATACACTGTTATACTGGCAAAAAGAAAAGTATGGGAATTCTTTAACACTATGGTTATAAACAATGTAAGAGCTTTACTTTTAATTACATACAGAATCTCATTACAAAATCATGTAAGAGTTTTCATCTGTAACAGAATACAGAAAACTCCTACCTATGAACTTCTGGCTTTCAGTTTCGGTCATGAAGAAAAACCTCTAGAGCAAAAGAATCAACTCGCCAGCTACCAACAGATAGCACTGGGGGTCACAGGCAGCCACTCCAGGACCTGCTCTTCCAGCCCCTACAGCTTCATGCTTAGTTGTGAAGTTTTAATAAAACTAACCTTATCACGTTTACAAACACAAAAGTAGTGCAAATAAGAAATGTAGGATCGACATAAATAAAAGCAGAGATCATTTTAACAATTTTGAAAGTGATGAGAAAAAGAATGTCAGTGGGAATAATCTGGAGGACAAAGTAAACCTTGCAATATTGGAAACAATCAATCAACAATAATCACCAAGAGATGAGGAAACATTGTAAGATGGGAAAACATTACAGTGTGAAGATCAGCCTCAATCAGTGTTTGAATGCTTAGGGGCTTAATATTATTAATTCAGGAGAATTTAGAAGATAAACAGGGACAAAATGTTACAGAGAATGAGTTCAATGGATGGTTTCAAGGCCAAATGAAATCTGCACAACACTGAAATCAGTACTAGTGCAACACAGTTCTCTATGACACCTTTAGTGATCATCAGATGGGACTGTACCTGCCTCAACAGGTCTAATATGGTCCTCAACTGTATGCCTTGGGGAAAGGCACTTGATAGCACTTTTATCAGCAAAAGCACATCTGGTAACACACATGATTCTAAGCAAGGGAGATAAAATTCAAAAAAACCATTTTGATTATGCACTCCTATTAGTTAAAAAATAAATGAACACACATCCCCAATATTTATCTACTTATTATTCTAATTTGCTACATGTACGTCTTTATTTCACTGAATCTAAGAAATCGTCAATTAGAGTTACAATGTCATTTTATTAACCACTAAGCAAGAAAAAAAAACACTAATTACAATTCTTATGTAAGAAACACTGCAACCTAAGATGTTAAAATGTGGGGGGTAAAATACAGCTTAGGGCCAATAAAGTTAGTACTTGACTAATACTAATGTATTTTATTTATATGTTCTAAACATACACCACGTTATTTTTAATAAGAATAGGTGAAAAGATACAAAGTAACATTTTTCTTGCACTTTTACAGATTGTCTTTTGCACACCGGTCTGGAGATTCCCCATCTCAATAGAGCATAAAAGAAGGAAACTAGTAGATGAGGATATTAGATCTGAATAAATGCTTATTGAATGAAGTAGATGCTTCATCTCTTCTATTGTATTTATTACACATCACATCAATATGATCTGTGAGGAACTCAACGAGAAGAAAGACAATAAGTATTTCTCATAAAATACCCCCCCCAAAGTTCTTGATTAGAATAATGTAACTTTAGGGATAAAAGGCACAGATTATTTAGAGCAGACCAACTCTGGATCTGTAACATGACTATCTCTGCCACTCACCATGGACCCGTCAGTGTTCTCATCTATAAAATGAACACAGCAGTTATTACATCACAGGATTAAAACGGGGGCTTGAGTAATAAATGCACATAAAGCTTTTAGCAAATGCTCAGAACACAGCAAGACTCAATAAATGGCAACAAAGGGATCATTCATGGGTATTTATTTCATCTATTAAATCACTTTAGATTAACTGAGGTATTAGATGGGAAGATGATACTTGAAAGTATATGACTTAAAAACCAGTCTTATTCACCAAGGTTACTTTTAGATGTCAAAATCACTGACAAATGGGATGAGCCCACAGATCAAAATCCATTTTGCCTATAAATCTGAGTGAAGATCAAGTAAGGGAATTGCACCAAAAGCTGCACACTGCCCTCTTTATTTGACATCAGGTTCAGGGTGGTGGTGTGCTTTTGTTAATCTAACACTGGGGAGTTTCTCTGGGCTTCAGATGCTTCTGACAGCTGACAATACTAATGGGACTGCAGAGCCTACTGTCGACAACACAAAGCCAAAGAAATCTCCAAAATAGCAAGGCTTATTTTAAGAGTACATAGTTTTCTTAAAAAGTGCTTTTAAAACAGACACCAGTTTAAGTAAGAATTTATTGATAATCTGTTCTGTAAGACTATATTCTGCAGATTACCACTTTTCAGACACTTAAAAGTTTTCACTAACATTTTTCAGATACAAACACTGCCGATATGTTGCTGAGGATTTTCAAAGTGAACAACTCAAAGAATTCCACCTTGGCATAAAACCAAATGTAGATGGCAAGATAGTGACAATGTTTGTGGTAAACAGGACAGCAGAACCACTGGCCTATAAATTTGTTTCCTGACCCCTGCTGCCTCTGTTTATTGCCTTAGGGTTGGCAACAGCTATTCTCAGAATAAGAAATCTGAATTCTATCTACTACCTTGAATTGACTTTCCTCTATGCTTTTCAGAATGTCACTGTTTTGGATTTGAACTCTTCATTTACATTTTAAGGACTCTCAGTCTCTCCCCTGGAACTGTTAAGAGTCTAACCTGAAAAAATACCTATTATTGTTGTGCAAAATCATATGCTAGCACTGGCATCAAGCTTTATGTATTCAGGATGGCCCACATTAAAAGAGCATAGGTTTCCAAGATATAAAAAGCTAATGGGGGTAAAAAGAGGCAGGGCCTCAATTTGAGGTTCACAACCTGAGAGTTCTGATCATAACCTGGGGAATGCCCTGGACACAAGAACCAAGGCACACCAGAGAAAGCAGCACAAATGTCATAACCTAGTCCACAGAAATGATAACGGTGTGGCCTCCCAAAGTGAGAAAAACTCAAGGTCCAAGGAATACAGAGGCTCTATCTTATTTGACTTATATATCCTATATCCTCTCCTACAACAGTCCCTAAGCTAAAATGCGTATAAGCATGGAACTTAGTGGTAGAATCCTGAACAGCTCTATTAAATGTGACACTTGGAACCAAGACTTGCTCGTGAAACTTATCCCTCATTCACAACAATTCTAGCTTTTGTCTTTGCCCCTAAAAGATGCTGCTTACCCTTGGGTGCCTTCATTCTTCAGGTCTTTCACGTCCAGATGAGGTTTTTCAGTTGGCTTGGGCTCCCCATTGCCAACCAGCATATGAACTGCCTGGACTAGTGGCAAAGCCCTACATCACCAACATTCTTGCCCAGGCAACCCAGTCTTAACACATGCCCATTACTCCCTGACCACAACCCCCCAAGTGCAGGGCAGTGAGGTATGAGAAGCTGTGATAGAAGAACAGGTATGAGGGCAGGCAGGCCCTGCCACCACATTGCCAGGCCCCCTCTAACTTGTTGGTGGTCTAACTTTGCGTAATTTACTTAACCTCTCTGCACCTCAGGTTTTACATCAATAAACTGAGGATAACTATTACCCAGTAGGACTGTTACCAGGATTAAATCTAGGAAAAACACTTAGAAAAGTAGTACACAGTAAGTACTCAATAAATGTTAAGATATCAGTTCATTTATATAGTTTCATAATAAGAACAAGAGGCTTACTGGAAAAGAAAAACTGCAAGAATATCACTTGTTCCTTATTTAACTAGCTTTACAAAAGAAAAACTAGTTAAGTCAAATATAACTCAATAAAATGGGAAAAAAATTTTAGGAAATAATAAATACTATCGTAAGACCAGGCATTAATTAATTCATCCATCTGCCCACCCGCCCATCCTCCACTGACTTACTGAGATCCTACACAAAGACTGGGCACTATGCTCAACCACAGATTGAGGAGCAAGTCCATGGCTACAACAAATAATTACAAGAATCCATCACCTCTTGTGATCTTTTTTTTTTTTAATATTTTATTTATTTATTTGACACAGAGAGAGAGAGAGACAGAGTGAGCACAAGCAGGGGGAGTGGCAGGCAGAGGCAGAGGGAGAAGCAGGCTCCCCACAGAGAAGGGGGAGCCCGATGCGGGACTCGATCCCGGGACTCCGGGATCATGACCTGAGCCGAAGGCAGTGGCTTAACCAACTGAGCCACCCAGGCGCCCACCTCTTGTGATCTTTGGTCCACAGGCCACAGAATCAATGTCAAGGATCATTTTGCCTCACACCTTCATTTTACAGGTAAATAAAGTAGTATCCAGAAAGAAGATTTGTGTAGAACCTTTATCAATATTAATAAATTATTTTATATTAATGCAAGCATCACGTATGTTTGGTATTCTTGATCACTCAGAAGCATATTTTAGATACTATTTAAGGAATCTGAATAATGAAAATATAAATTTGTATTTGAACAAACTTTTGCTGAGCTATTAAAAATTAGGAAGGGTTCCAGTTATTGGCTAATTACAAATAATACAACTAGAAACACCTTTGAAGAAAAGGGATTTTTTTTTTTTAACATTTTATTTATTTATTCAACAGAGACAGCGAGAGGCAACAAGCAGGGGGAGTGGCAGAGGGAGAAGCAGGCTTCCCGCTGAGCAGGGAGCTCAGAACCCTGAGATCATGACCTGAGCCGAACGCAGATGCTTAACCATCTGAGCCACCCAGGCGCCCCCGAAGAAAAAGTTTTATCCATAATACCATTTGTCAAAAATGGTATGATACTAGATCAAAGAACATGGATCTTATAGTTTTCATTCTGTGGCACCATATCACTGTTCAGACACGTCGGACTTCCAGACACTTACACAGCAGCAACGGATGAACGCACAGGCTACCCTGAAGTGTCATCAATCCGTGGTTCTGTCATTTTATTTATTTTGCTTCACTAATAGATGTGGATTTGTACTTCCCCTTTGTCTTCCTCTGCATTTTTTTAAGTAATAGGATGGGTGAACAAAATGCTTTTTTTGGTAAAGTTTCTTGTAAAGACTGACTGAAATGGAGTCTTTGCTTCATATACATTGGCTGTTTTCCTCATCAGCCATAGAAGGTGCAATTAATGTGTTTTAGCATTTTCTGGATTATACTTATATATTTATCATGACGAGTCTGTTGCTCTTTTTGTAGTATTCCTGGTTTTCAAATACTTTTTGAAAAAATTTAATGAAACCACCAAAATACAGACAATTATTGCTTCAGTAAGTTTTCGTAAAGTTTTTTAAAACACAGCCAAGATAAATAAATTATTCTGGTGTATGTGTTCTTAATGAGAATGTTTCATTCCATATCTGACTTTAGTGCACATATTTTAAATGATCAGTTTCAGGTTTTTCCCATATTAATATACACTTTTCCAAGCATAATTATTATAGTGTTTCCTTTCCCGGTGATGTTCTTTCACCCAAACAGGTATGTGTTACATTCACATACAACTGGCTCTAAACTAGGTATCTTAACTGGGGTTGTTTTTTTTGGGGAGGGGGTGCTTAAGTATCATAAATTTTAGACAACTTCTACTTTTTAGTATCTTAGAAACAGTTAGGCAATCCCACATACATCTTTTTTACCCATTATAATCATGTCTGATTACTTTTCTACATATACTTGACTATATATCAAGTTCTGTAAAGCATAAAGTCTCACTCACTCTTGACATGATGCATTAAGGGTTAGATTAGATAAAATAACAGCCAAGGGATATGTCCAAGTGTAAGGGCTACTATAAAATAGGAACTTATAATCTCAACACACATTTTGGAGTCTGACAGCCCGGAATTTAAACCCCAGATGCACATTAACTAGCTGTGTGACCTTAAGCAAATTACAAAATCTCCCTGGGCTTTACACTTTTAACATCTATAAAATGTGAATGCTATCCTCTCTCTAAAGATTATTATGAGGAATAAATGAGAGATTCATGTGATGACTAAACAAACCTAAGATATGTCAGATACTCTTCCAAGCACTTCGTAAATATCAACTCATTTAATTCTCATAGTAATCCTATGAAGTAGAGACAATATTACCTCTCTTTCACAGATAAACTGAAACAAAGATGTTAAATAACTTTTACTTGCCTAAGGTCACACAGTAGGTGGCAAAGCCAGAATTGGAACCCAGGCAGTCTGACCCCCTCAAGTCCATGCTCTGAAGCACCACACTGAAGTGCCTCTCCAAATCCCTAAAGCACTTGCCTGGGCATAATCATAAGGACAGTGATAAACCACAATAATGTCCAGCCTAGCACAGGAGCATGCAGTTCTTTAGAGGTCCAAAGATGGCTAGGGGCCACAATGTTATTAAGATGACATACAAAACACTTAAGTACTTCTAGGTAAAACTTATTATAGTGCAGAAATCCCTAAGATACAAATTAATACTACTGCTTCAGGAGCTTAAAAAGAAATCACTAATGAACTATTTTAAATCACTCTCCCAGCACTGAGAGCCTGGATTTTCTAACATTGTTAAGTGAATCTTACAAATAAGTAGCAGTTAATATTTTCGTCTTATCAACATTTAGCATTCAATTTCAATTACAAACCAGAGGTTCTAATTTTTAAGAGAAAGTACTGAAGCGTACTTTTTATTTTATTTTATACTGAAGATTTTATTTATCTGACAGAGAGAGACACAACAAGAGAGGGAACACAAGCAACAGGAGTGGGAGAGGGAGAACCCACCGAGCAGGGATCCCGATGCGGGGCTCGATCCCAGGACCCTGGGATCATGACCTGAGCTGAAGGCAGACGCCTAACGACTCAGCCACCCAGACGCCCCTGAAGTGTACTTTTTAAAAGTTTACTTATTTAACCAATCTCTACACCCAACGTGGGACTTGAACTCAGGACGCTGAGATCAAGAGCAGCATGTTCCACCAACTGAGCCAGCGAGGCACCCCTCAAGTTTACTTTAATACAAAGATTCAGGAGAAAATTAAGTATTATTTTATGTTTACTTAAAAAAAAGTGTTATTTTTTTCTGATTAACAACGTAATACATGTTCACTGTAGTAAAACTGAAAAACACCGGAATAGAGAAGAACACAAGTATCACCAGTATTCTGTATCATCTTTACTTTTCAATACAGTTTGAGACATTTAATTTTGAGATGAGGACAGCTTCTTCCCTGCAATGCTGAAAACATGAAATTTCATGAACCAAAGTAATTAATGCCAAGGTGCTTCAAGAAAGAAATGTTCTGTAAACAAGTGAGAAATATTAACTCCACTTTGAATTGTTTTAAATGAAGAGTGCTTTCTCCACTTTTTATGCTTAATGTAAACTAAGTTTAGTCAACAGACATGACAGAATGAATTCAACTAAATTTTTTTTTAAAAAACAATTTAGACAAATTTTAATAAAATTAGAGTCATAGGTTTAAAAACGCATTACTAATTAATGACAAATGTTGGAACTAAAATTCATTTTCTTCCACAGGACAAATAACACCCCATCACTAAACTGGTATCACTCAAGCATAACATGTTTCAGGGTGGTTCCAGACATGCTTACAAACTGGAATAAAAAAGTAACTTTTGTTTTTCCAAGTACAGTTATCCTCTGAAAATGAACTTTCAGGCAAAAGCAATACTACTCAGATGAATACCCTTTGAAAGGCATTTATGCTTTCAGTGTATTTACATCAATAGCCAAGCTCAAAATTCAAGCCCTGTGTCAGCCAATAAAAGGCGAGGAAAATAATGATAAAAAGTAGTCATATAAACTGCCCTTCTTCCCTCCTCCCACACCCTGACAGTCTCATGGAATCTTTTGGGGTCTTCTACCATAAAACCTAAAGGCTTATTTGATATGATTTTATTTGACTCTAATTTATAGGACAGATATTTTCCACACTTCCAATTTCCTAAACTAGTAACAATTAATATCTAATGTTTAAAATGATCCTTTAAGCGATCTTTTTGGTCATTTTGAATCTGTTAATCTAATCAGTGAGCTCAAATAAATCAGGTTAGTAAAAGCACTGCAATACTGTGGTAATTCAGTATTCACATCAGTTTTGGGAATGACTCCTTACCATGTAACTTGAAAAGCTTTTGGTTTCTACACCTTATTTGATTTAATGTTAATCAAGCTAGCACTGGTTTTTATTATGCTCAAATGGGCTTCTAAGCAAGTTGCTGATTTGCTGTTTGAAGAATAACCAGGCTTGTTATTCTGCAGATACTCTTGTTAATGATCCTTTATGCCCGGTTTTTAACCACATTATTTAAACACAGGAAAAATCTTCAACATTTTCCACGAATAGTGTTGAAACAAAGTGAGAATTCTTCAAGTGAATTTTATAAAATCTTACAGTTCCCATAAATTTCACAAATATCTATGTACCCATAGCTAATTAGTACACTACATTGTATTGCTATGTCAAGGTGCTGACTAGATAGATTCCTGCCAGAGTCTTGGCTAGTAAACATTAGTTTACATGAGCCATGTTCTATCCCCTTCATGCCATACCAGCACACCACTTAAATTTCAGCCAGCTTTCTACCCCAAACTTCATACTCCCATTTTCAACTAGACCCTCCCTGATATGAGAGGCACTGCAGCTTATTAATTAGCTCACTGAAGTATGCAGAACACAGTTGTGATCTGCTCTGAAATGTACAGGATTAGATTTTTATTCACACTGGCCATATTGTCTAACCAATCCTGGTTCCATTTTGGAACTTCCCACATTTGTAAAATTTCCCTTCCATTGTGACAAGCAACAGGAGGAACAGGATTAATAGAAAACCTGGCAGTAGAATGCACCGAACACCACCGGACACCAAGTGGCCCTGGGCCTGCTGGGAAATGTAGTCAGGACCAGCCACTGAATGAAACTGCTTATGAGTCTAAAAGAAAACAGCTCGATTCTCTGAGGACAGAATGAAATGACAATCATAGACATTTACTGTGGACAGTTCTGTAAAAATGATCTGGTCCCAGCCCTTCATTTTCTTGACAAACTGTGGTAAACAATTAGTTTAAATTATTTCAATCCAAATATTTAAGTATCTGCTATGTGCTTGCTGGGTATTAGTTCATTTTGTTAGATTAGATTTTGTTCAGAGGCTCCTTTAGTACACACATGAAACATGCCTGTTTATGACACACAGTTCACTTTTAAGTCTATAACATGAACTGAGAGACAGTATGGATTAGTGGGAAGAAAAGAAACCTAAACCCTGAAACTACTTAGTGGAATTAAATGCTGTGGAGCTCTTTGCAAATCACTTAACCTCTCATTTAAAACGCTAGGTAAGGAAGGGACTGACTATCTTACTTCACAGGGTCTTCCAACTCCAGTTAACCTAACAACCCAGATTCCTTTGTTAAAAAGTAGCACTCAGTAGTTTAAAAGTTCTTACTTGGAAATTAAGAAATTGGATTAAAATGGGAAGTATTTAATCTTCCTTAATTTTACAGTAGATTAAAGAAAAACTACTCATGCATATATATTAGAATCTCCTGAATAAAGTTTCTGAAAGAATACATGAAAAACCATTCCTGGTGAATACCTCTTGTGAGTCAAACAAGAGGGAACAAAAGAAGAGGGGATTTTTGTTGCCTTTGAAACTCCTTAATTTTTTCATGGGCATGCTTTTGTAATTTTTTTTTAAAATGCCAATTTTTAAAAAGCTTAAAAGCACTTAAAACATGGAAGACAATGTAGGTAGTAGCAGAAAGTATAATGAACTAGAAAAGGAAAGGAAAGATTTCTAGTCTGGCTTGGCGTAGCCCTTGGGAAGTATATCTGAATTCCAACACTGGAGCTTTCTTACAAAAACAAGAATGAGATGGCTCACTGTGTCACCATCCCACTGGACTCAATTTTGTATTAACTGCTCTTAGGTTACTCTTCTCTCATTCAGCCACTCAGTGCATCCATCAAACACTGAAAGAACAGCAGGAACTGCCCAAAAGTAAAGAGAGTGCAAATTAATTTCCCTATAATGAAAATAATTAACAGCCAAAAAAATCTATCAGAGTTCTAGAAATGTCTGACCTGAAGAAAAAGGACAGGTAAAAGATAAACTTGATGAAAACCCAAAATCAATTACTAAGAAAGGTAAATAAATATATATATATTCAGACCTTGACCTCTTTTATTAGAATGCTTTCAAATATATGTCATTAGTAAAACAAACAAACAAACAAAAAAATCTATCCTCAATCCCATAGATTACGATTTTGCTGGGATCAGGATATCGTCTTCTGTTTCTTAATTGATTGATGGGTCATACTTTCTGTCTCTAAATACTAATTCAATTACTGATTTTGCTAATGATGGATTTGAATGCATGAAGTTATTCTTTGTAGCCTAACAGTCATCCTATATCAGAGAAAAATAAGGGTATTTATTTTTCGTCCCAGCTTTATGTGACCAATAACAGGGTCATGTGGCTATCAAAGCAGCTTTCTCATAATTTATTATTAAAATGTATCCCTCTGTTGTAGTTTTCTATTTCACATCCCTTGAATAAAATATACTGTTAAATATTAAAACTCACAGTCTTCCTAAGCATTTAAGATATGCCCACTTTTTGAGCTTTTTTAAAAGAACGCTTTTTCTCATACCTCACCTTAGTGAATAAAATGAATAAAAGAGGGGGAAATAACATGTTTGTCTTCCATAATTTCAAGTTTGGCTAAATGCCACAAAAAAATTGTAGCTTTTGACTTACTATTAAGCACCCAACAAGTCCCTGAATATTCAGGCAAACCTTCAGGAGGCAGACAGACACCCCACACTGTTTTGTCCCCCTGGCCCTACTCTGCCAACCCAGATCAAATTGACTGGAGAGACCTGACTACACCGCAGATTTCCAGTCAGACAGCTCTAGGGGAAGATGCAGACAATGTGACTACCCTAAGGGAGCCCTTGACAGAGCAGCATCCAGCTCAGCCCCTTAAGGCAAGTGCGTGACCACTGCCTATTAATTGAGAGAATGTGCTAGGATGGAAATCTCTCCTTCTAAATATGCATTTAAATACCCTACTTGGGGCTTTATTGTGCAAGCAAGTTTCATAAAAGAAAAGCATAATTAGAAGCCTCCTTCAAAGCCTCCAACACTGTGCCTCTGCACTCTTCTCTTTGTGTCTGGCCTCCACAAAGTTTCCCACTGTTGTAGTTAGACTTTCTAGCCCAGGAGCTAAAAAAGTGAATCATCCCTTTTAAATAATAATAACAATTATTATTATTATTTCACACTTAACATCAAGCCTCTACATTTTACCTTTCTCTAACCTTTTCATTTTGGGGAAGGAGACAGGACTTACTATTTGCTTGCTAAGATTAAGGGCAAGAGCCTTGGAAGTAGATTTATCTAGTTCTGCACTCGGTGGCAGTGTGACCTTGGGCAGGTTACTTACCTCTCTATCTCAATTCCTTTAACTCAAATTAGGACTATCTAAGCTCCTATCTCTAACCTTACAGGGCTGCTCTGAGGGGTAAGACACAGTACCTAAGAAGCAGTGTGTGTAAAGGTCCTGCCCTACTACTGGAAGATGTGCTCTTAGTTCTAGCACTTAATCTCTGTTACCAGGATTCTCCAGGTCTCCATTTTTTCATCTGTAAAATCAAAGAAAATAACACAAAACTCCAGGTATGTAGTGAAGACTGGAAGTAATTTATGTAAAGCATCTGGTACAATATCTCAACAAATTTTAGTCCTAACTTGTATGTGTAAGCTCCCTTTCCTTCCAGCTTGAAGTTGTGCTACCGAATATCTCTAATATGGCTGCCTTTTATTCTACCATTTCAATTTGACTTTCAGTACGTATCCAAACCTGTACCACAGGCTTGCCACCTCCCCCCTTCAAGTTTAAAGAAGATGCCAACTGATTAAAGCCATAAAGAGAGGCTACAGTGGCAACAGTGAGCACAACAAAGATTTTCAGGTTAATGTTATAATAGGGTTTAGATGCATCTCAATTGCAATAAATGTGATATATACCCTAGTTTCAAAAAAAATAACATGAGATATAGGAGCCCACAGACTGCAAATGCTAAAATCCTTGACAGGAGATAAAACAATACAGAAGGCACTAACCAAAAACAATCCCAAGCTATGTTATTAAAATCTGCAGAAGCAAGTAATCAAGAGCAATAGGGAAAAAAGTTATACATGAACTGCCATAATTTAGTGGTAATTTCGAACTGGGCCTTCAAAAGAAAGCTTGATTTTTTTTAAGTTTTTATTCAAATTCTAGTTAGTTAACATATATACGTGTGTAATATTGGTTTCAGGAGTAGTATTTAGTGATTCATTAGATAGATTCATCTTCTGAGTTGGTTTTTCTCTTTTTAAGCCCTTAAAAAATCTTTAACTGTCAAGACAATATTTAGATGTAGCTCCGGAATTCTGCAATTTTTGACTTCTAACGGCAACTATTTTAATTTTTCAATTGTTACTGGAATGATGTTCCATCTCTACCCTCATGAACAATCACACTTAATCTAAGCCTCATCACTTCAGAACTTTACCATAGTTCTAAACTTGTAGTACTGACGCTACATGCTTTGGATTCCCAAAGAGCATACTCTGTGCCACATTCATTCAGAACAAAAAACCTCAATCTATCATTGTGGCAGAAGGCAGTATAATACCTATGAGCTACCTTTACTCACAGCAGCTCTCCACCCCAAGTGAACATCTAGACAGTCTGCAGGTGATTCTTAGCACAAGCACACGACTTTGGTCGTATATGGATCCTACAAACCAAGCATCATCTCTTATGTATCTTGGGCCCACAGCAAAGAGAAGTGGACCTAAGAGAATGTCAGTGGAACTTGTGATCATGCCAGAGGTCCTCCTTTTAGACGTTCTCTCTTCCCATCCTCCATCACTGCTAAGAACACTCCCACTCTGTACTCAGATGTTTTTCCTTGAGACATGGTTGTGCTAGGTCTGTCATTACCTTTTCCTCTCCGGGATTCTACCAAGACATCCCAACTTCAGATCTGCCAAAGCCCATCTAGCTTCACGAGGCTTTCCTCTTCCCTATAACCTGCACCAGAACCTCACAGCTCTCAGTGTCATGCCCCCTTCACAGCCCAAAACTACAACCCCACACACGGAGACTCCTCTTTCACTGCTTTAAGGGTTCACGTCTCACCTCCCTGATAATACTACATTCTTTGGCAGGACTTTGTCAAGTTATTTTACTCATGTCCACCAAATGCCGAGGCAAGATTTCTCCTCCCCCCTTTTTTTTTTAAACTACTGATAGAAAGCTACTCACAGAGTATAGCTAACAAAGAAAATAAATTCTGAAATTAGTTAATCTGACTGAATACTAGGAGAGAATATAAAGCATGTTTTTGCTTTCAGTTAATAGTCCTATATGCATATACATGGGCTGATCTTCTGGTAAAATAAAGCAATGGACCAATGGGTAGAGTATGTGTACTATTTGACATACTATTTATACAGAAAAGGGAAATACATCCGTATGCACTTGTGCATATCTGCAAAGCTAATCTCTGGAAAGATAAAAACTGCTGATAGGATTTAACAGTGGGAGAGAAATTGGCTGACTGGGGCAGTGTGAGTGGGTAAGAGCCTTACTTTGTTACCTACATCTTTTTCTGCTGTTTAAATTTTACATTATATACATGTATTTACCATTCCAAATAATAAGTTAAATAGGATAAAATAATTCCTCAGACACTTGCCGAAAACATATTCAGATACGTACACTGTAGTGAATAAACACAAGAATTAAAATGCTCTGCTGTGCATATGGTTTATGATACTAAAGACATACTCACCCAATCATTTCTTGGGTAGCTAGGGAGATTCTAAATGCTAGCGAGCCCCTATACAACTTTGCAGTTAAATGAATTTTTATCTTAAATATTTATTTTTAATCAATAATCACTTAGCATTAAATGTGTAACCGTTGACCTTATTATTGAAGACAGAATGAAGAACTGAGAGAAATAGCAGTTGTAAAACTAGAAACGCCTGGATTTGAATCCTCCACTTTTTAGCTGTGTAACTCTCAACTAATCACTTAACCTATCTGGACAGCAATTTTCCTCTTAAGGGCAGAGGTCAGCAATGTTAGGCCCAAAGGCAATTCCATCCTGTCACCTGTTTTTTGTAAATAAAGTTTTACTGGAACAATCTATGCTCATTTCTTTATATATGTATATGGCGGCTTTCACAGTACAATGTCAGAACTGACTAGTTTTGATAGAGACCATATACCCTGCAAAGCTGGAGATACTACCTGGCCCTTCACAGAAAAAGTTTACCAGCCTTTGCTTAAGAGATTTAGAATATGGACAAACCACATCTACAATGAAGCTCCACTCCAAGCAGGCAGCAAGTCAAAACTATTTTCAGAATAGAATGAAGACATTATCTTTTTCACTCTGATTTTCTCGAGGTACAATATGGAGTTTTTCAGAGGCTACATGATGTTTGATGTCACAACAGACTACATGCAGAAGCAGACATGAGAATACAGCTGTTTCCCCTTAAGCCAGACATTAAAAGAGATCACAAAAACAGTGCCACTCTTCTGACTAAATATTTTTTCCTTTTAGAAAATTGTTATTTTAGTTTTAAAAAGGGTTATTTATGTTAACATATAATGAATTTATTCTTGTTTTTTGAAGTCATAAATATTTTAACTTTTCCAGGTTTTAATTCTTTACAATAAATATTGATAAGTATAACCCATACAAACAAAAGCTCTCTTGGGTGCTCAATGTTTACAGGTGTTTTTGAGACCAAAAAGTTCAAGAATCTCCTATACTAAAGCCCTAGTGCATGACAGTGGCATGATTAACTGGCCTACCGGAACAGTCTACACGCTTGGCAGGGTTTGGATAAACAAAAAATAGAGAGTCTACCAGGACAATCAATGATACCACCACCATCCGGCAGGCAGTTTAAGGAGAGAAATTTGACAATTCTAATTAGAAGCTCCCCAGGGTATTTAAGAATTTTCATTCAAAACTTTGACATAAGGCCAAAGGAAAACAGCTTGTCCTTTCACCATCATACAGGGGAAACGACCATCCAAGGATTACCTGGTGCTTTGGTGTCCCAACTGTGTACCAAAGCACTCTGGAAACCTGCAGCAAATTCACAAGGGTGTGATGAGGTATTTTTAAATTGGCGGGGGGGGGGGGGGGGAAGCAACATCTGTCAGAGACTATGCAAACTACTAGCTCAAGTAGTCTGCAGCTTCAACGTTAGACTATACTGCATTCCCTACAATAAGTCAAATCTTAGTGAAACTGGGTTTTCAGTGGTGACTGCAACATAAAGGAAAATCAGTGGCGGTGTCCAATCTGATTTCAAGATTTGAAAAGTTATACAGTGCCCAAAAGACACACACATCCTATTAATAAGCAACTATGAATATTTAAGAATAAACTTTATTCTTTCAATTTATGTGCATTATTTGGGCAAAAAAGTACTAAGTTGTAGTTACAGGAATACTTATTTTCTATAAAAATCTAACTACTCAAATGCTCTTTCAACTGGTTTTAACATCTTACCCGTTCTATCACTAATTAACGAGCTGATTAAAATGTCTGGCATTTGCTCGTTTTATATTTGCATTAGAGTCCCAATTTTACTTTTCTATAAATTTTATTTTGATATGCTGAAGCTGTCCGCCAGTGTCTCTAAAAAAAAAACTCTACTTTTTAAAAAACTAAACTTTAAAGATTTCACTAAATAATCATCAAGTACTATGGAAGGATGTTTGTTTGGAATACGTAAAGTATCAAAAAAGCCTCTATATATACTCTCGTATTCAAATAAAGGATATATCTATGTGTTCAAATACAATTAAACTGCCTTAAAATTCAATATGGTTTTCTGTATTTTCCAATTTTTAATAAATATATTCAATCCTTTTGTAATCAGTAAAATACACAAAAGGCTTGGGATGATTTATGAACACATTCTTCAAAAAAGCAGTATTAATGAAAGCTTTAAAAACGGAATGAGTAAGATGGAATTAAATTCCCTCCAAGGAAACATTTTAGTATTATTCATTAAACAGAGGGCTAAGGACAAAAGAACAAATGGCCACATTTGTATAATTAGTAACTTTTAGTGCCAGACTATGCCAGTAAACTAAAAATATAGAGAACAATTTATTTTACCTTCAACCTCCCACTTATTGCTTTCTATTATTTTTCACTCCATGTCAAACATTCTCATCTAGATCACTGTTTTCACCTCAAGCTACAAAAGTGATAAATGTGTTTGAGGAAAAAATAGGGAAAACTACCCCGCTCCTTTTTTTTGGAACCCTTGTGAGGAATGGTAGGGAAGAAAAGCAAAGTAAAAAGCAAGTGCATAAGTAGGTTTCTAGATGTGTTAAATGATGCCAAATGAGAATATCCAAATGAGAAGAAACTTCTGAAGTACTGATGGTTTATAGGGAGCTTCCTTCTTTCCTCATCCATACTCAGTGTGACTGCTGGATCCATCTCTGCCTGGGTTGCTTTTCACCTACACTACCTCCTTTTATTCCCCACAGTTGTCTCATGCTACTACTCCAGACAGTTGGTTTGACACTACTTAGAACTCTTTTATATGTAAAATATCAAAAATAGACTACCACGTTTGTAGTGAACCTTTATAGTCCAAAGGCCTCTTTATACATGCACCTGAGACCAAAATCAAACCTATGAAAATGCTGGCTGTAAAGGGGTGAATTTTATGGAAGTTCTATCATCTGCTTTTAATGCATGTTTTATATAAAATAACTTTAATGTTTATAAACGATACCAAATGATCTGAAAGAGGAAAAATAAAATGATAAACAATACTATTCCTGAATTACGATCATTTGATTTTGAAAAGTGGATCAGTTTCATTTATGATACAATAAATAGCATAAGCTTCCATGAGAACCTACGACAAAATTTACAGAACAGGCTTTAAATGACTGATTTGTGTAGTCATTCGTTCCATCATTTACGTTATCTCATTTAATCCTCAAAACGACCTGTATAAAGAGGATGTCACTATTATTACCTTTATTATTATTCCTACTCAGAGTTTAGAAAGCAAAACACAGGATATAATGAGTGGACCATTTTGACTATGTACCCTAGAAGCATAATTAGAGTAGGGGTAATAATAAAGACCTAAATTTCTGTCATTTATTTCCAAAGGATCAGTCTACTGGATGGTAGACTCAGCCCCATTAGTAATACCTGTAGTAATGTACATGTGCATTTCCTTCTTGAAAAAGTCACACATACAAAAAGTTCTAATCCCTGAAGTTACGAGTTACAATTCTTAATGCTTATATTGTGGGTCAGAGCAAGTGGCCCCTGCTCATCCGCCTCACCCTACCTGGGCTCACCCCAGCCTTAGCTCCCCAACTTGACACCTCGGTAACTTCAGCTGTTCCTGAAACTGACTTGTTCAAAGGAATTACCGCATTTGCCCTTAAAGAAATCAGATAGACAATGTTCCAGCATCCCAACTAAAGGCGTCTTCGTGATGTACTCAGAAGAATTAAAAGAGCTTTGAAATTCGGAAGGCTTAGTTTACAGAAAATCAAAGCACAAATACAGAATTCTTTGTTCTACAGCATCTCCAGAACATACCCTGTATTGTACTTCAAACACTGAGCCACATTCTAACGTACCAGTAATATGCTTCAATGGAAGAATCCTCTGGTTTGAAATGTACTTTACAAATATTTTATGGAATTTTCAGTAGGTATTTTTAGCACTATGCGTTTCTAAGGGTTGGGGGTAAAGAGGAGGCCTTGCCAGTATTAAAGTAATGTCCTTTAGTAACTTACCTTTTTGAACCCACAAAACATGTTCAAAATGACTAAGGAATAATGCAAGTCAGCATGTATTCAATTAAATATGTGATTATAATCAGTGTTCCCAGCCAGTTTGTAAGTTTTTAAAAGACTGGGTAAACAGAGGGCTACGGAGATAAAAGTAAAAGTACCTTGTCCCAGTTTTTCTATTTTCACATAGTGGGTGTTTGAAGGATACCACAATGTCTTTCTCTTTACGTAAGGAACTCTAGTTGAGGGTGACGTTTCTTTTCAATAATGAAATTAAGGCATAGCAATATTACTTATTCAAGGACACAACAAATCATCAGCAAAAGACAGCTGTATTTCAGAGGTGTGAACCATACTCTGATAATAAAGCTTAAATTCTAGACTTTAAAATTATAATAAAGAAACAAAAAATGGGAGGTGGCATGCTACTCTGAAATTGATACAATGCTTTGAAAGACCACTGAGACGAAGCTTAAAATTCTCCAGCTAATATTCCGATTTTCTCTTTCAGTGAAACTTACCTTCTACGTTGTCCTTTGTTGTTCTTTAAATCTCAGCTAACATAGAAAAACTTTAACCAATTGTCTTCAATCATACATACTAAGGTATTTCTTTGTTTTCTTACATTCTCACTACCGGGTAACATTCTGTAAATTATACTGGTCAATTTCAGTAGTACATATTAATACTTCACATGAGGGCCACCAATGTTCCTTCTAGGCTCTTCTGTGTACAACCAATTTAGAGAGCCTGCCCCCCCTCTTTCTATAAGGCATGTTAAAATCTCAAAATGTGTTTAGGCTGCTTCTACTAATAAGAGTTGTAATTCACAGTGTACCAATGGAGGACAACATCCAACAGAGTAATGTAGGCTTTATACTAGGCAACACTTGAACTGAAGTAATTAACCATCATAAAGAGCCCAACTGCTCAAACTTGAGACTTGAGCAAACCCCTCAATAATAAATAATACTGAGGAAAAACTCACATAAAACTGATTTAGAATCAAAGATTTGTAAATAATTTATAAAATATAATATTTTAAACAATCATCTTAAAAAAAAAGATTTTATTTGAGAGAGAGAGAGAGAGAAAGCATGCACGGGAGGGTGGGGAATGGGCAGAGGGAGAAGAAGCAGCAGACTCCTCACTGCGCAGGGCACCCAACTTGGGGGGGCTCAATCCCAAGACCCCAGGATCATGACCTGAGCCAAAGGCAAATGCTTAACTGACTGAGCCACCCAAGCGCACCTAAACAATCATCTCTTAAGAATGGGGTAAAGGGAATCTTTTTTTTTTTTAATGACATAACTCAACATTTTGTTTTATGTTAGATGACTTTTAAGACACCCGAGGGCAAACTAAATAGATTTATAACAAAAAAGTGTATTCCATTCAGTTCAACAAAACCTGCAGTATTCTTTGTACAAAATTGTAATAGATGTTGAGTAGAATAAAAGGAAAAAAAATGATGCACACTGGACACCAAAACAAGTATGATTCTGTTCTAAGGAGTCAGTGATGGAATGATACAGGAAGAGTAAGAAAGTGAAGGAGATTAAATTCTCATCTTACAAATTCAAGTGAAGAACAAAAATTTTTAAAAACAAAACAAAAAAATAAATAAGAACAAAAGTAAAAACATACTCTTGATAAATGTAGAGGTAAAATGCCAGGGAAAAACAGCTAGAAAAGTTGCCTCAGGGAGCAGCTCAAAGAAGAGAGATCAAAGTTAACTTGATGCCAGGAGAGACAGAAAGGTTGGGAAAAAAAGAACATGCACAAAGAGAAAAGGAGTTTAGCCAATGGTAGGAATTGTGAAGGGCAACTGTGGCTGGACAAAAAGGCTTCTACTGGGGAGCAGGGATGCCAGATAAAGTATGGGTAACATCCAAAACATAGCTGACACCACATCGTGTTCTTATGTGGGAGAGTACCTCACCCTGAGTAATCTGACAAAAGTCTGTAGAGGAACTAACTGAAATTTAAATAAAAATTTTAAATATGTATTTAAAGAAAAGAAAAGGAAAGACAAGAAATCTATACAGGTCAGAGTGATTAGAACCAGGAGAAACTTGGAAGTCAAAGACCCAGACAGGCAGAAGACTAACAACAGACCCAACATGAGGACAAGAAGGAGTCTCCATAATATACAAGTTAGTACTGCATCTTAGCACCCAGAGCTTTCCAAACTCTTTAGCCATAAATATTAAGTTATAATGCTTCAACCTTACACAACTATTACTAAAACTCTAAATGAAGTATATATTATCACACTCGACTGATGGGTTCTCAGATATACATTTAGTACTTTCTAAGAACCACACTTAATAAAAGTTTGATTTTTGTAATATTCTTGAACACTCCAAATATACCAAAGAGGTAAGCCAAATGACTATAAAGTACATTAGGTACTCTCCATTTTTTTTCCTTTAATTCCTTTATATAAAAGGTCAGCAACAGAATACAATGCAAGTAAGAATCATATTTCAAAACTCATACCAGAATGGAGATGATTTCAAACAGACCTTAAAACATGAAGTAAAACAAATTTGTTTAAAAAGAGAGAAATAGCTCATATTAATATTTTAGGGGTAGAATCAATATATAATATGCCATTTCTTATATAACTTGTGGCCATTATATAAAAAGGTTTATAGTAGAAATACTTAATTCATTTAATGCAAATCACATATATAAAAAATATTTGCATAGCAATCTTCCTCATACAAGAAACTACGAAAAACATAAAAAATTGTATTTATCCTTAGCTTTTTTCTAAATAATTACTGCCACCTCTTCCATCACTAGTGGCAACCAACCACCATTAAAACGACAGCCACGGGGCACCTGGGTGGCTTAGTTGGTTAAGTGTCAGACTCTGGATTTCGGTTCAGGTCATGATCTCAGGGTCGTGTAATCAAGCCCGCGTCAGGCTCCGCGCTCAGTCAACAGTCAGCTTGTCCCCCTCTCTCTGCTTGTCCCCCAACTCTCACTCGCTCTCGCTCTCTCTAATAAATAAAACCTAAAAATAAATAAATAAATAAAAACAGCCGCACACTAGGTTCTGTGCCAGCCACTTCGTTATCTTACTCAGTCTTAAACAATCTTAAAAACAATTTCCATTCTGCAAAAAAAAAAAAAAAAAGGCAAACCTAGGCTCAATTGTTTTAAGGAGAGTGAAATTTGCTTATGTAATCTTAACATTTTTAATTATGTTCCGTTAAAATGATGAAGAGAAGATGTGAGGAAGAAAATTACATAAAATCAACCAAAAGCAACAATTTCAAACAGTATTCTTAACCTTCTTCTAAGAAATGAACATTCTTGCCTAAAGGTGAAAGAGAAATGTCCTGAAATCTAACTCTAATCTGTAATGCTTTCCCAATGCTGCCAACATCCCACACAGATGCCACAGTCACAACATTTTACTGAGAGCACTCATCACACCTTTCAAAGAAAGTACCCAGTTGGCCCTTTCTTTATTTGGTAACCTCTTGGACCTTCCTTTCTCTTACTGTCCTGTCCCATTTCTCATCCTACGTTTTTCCCTAAAGGAAATTAACAAGGATTATTTAGGAACATTTCTGTAAAGTTTTAAAAGTGACTTGGGATAAGGCTTTATATAAATGTCAACTTAGAAAAGAAATAATGAAGACCATTCATGCCTTTACATTTTTAAAAAGATGTTCAGTGCTCATAAATTTGGGGGAAGAGACTATAAACATTAATATTTTTAAAAGAGTACATAACACAAAAGCCATTAATTAATAAAATTAATAAATCAAATACTGGAATCACCCAGAAAATAGGTGTCATTTCACTAATTAAAATTTTTAAATCAAACTCTCCTACAAGGTAATTGAGAGTCAGATGCTAAGCCATCCAATTTTTAATAGAAAAACAATGCAAATCTAAGTGAAGCACAAATAAGAGCAGGGTAACAAAGCATTGTGAAGTTTTTTGTCCTAAAATATTCATTAGGCTCCATTTCAGGTAGTAACAAAGTAGCTCCTTCCAAACCAACACATTTCTCTCTGCAAAAAATAATAACCAAACTTGTGAAGAAAATATTAAAATCTGCTAAAAATAAAGTTGCTAAATGCAGGCAAGAAGTCAGAGATGGGACAAGAGTCTACACTTGAAAAGAAGGAATGGCACTGTGTGACCTTTCCTTTAAAAAAAAAAAAGTTTTCAACAAGAGTGCAGGCTGAACCACACGGAGTGACTGAAACTCATACAAATTCCACCTCCAATCTTCTGGCTTTGAAGAACCAGAGGACTGAGTTCAAAGAGACCAAGCAGCTAAGAAATGAGAAAGAAAAGCCTAGAAGAAGACAGTCAAGATAAAATTCTGACCAAATCTCTGGTAGACCCCCTGAATTGTGTACAGCTAAGACTAAAACAGTGGTTTTTCAACCAGGGGCAATCTGGCCTCCCAACGGACATCTGTCAATATCTGGAGACATTCTGGGTTGTCACTACTGAAGGAGGAAAGCACTACTGGCATTGTGCAGGGAGAGGCTGGGGATGTTGTTAGGCATCCTACCGTGCAGAGGACAGTGTCCACAATTATCTGGCCCATAATGTCAACAATGCTGAGGTTGAGAAACCTTACATTAAAAGAAGAAAAAAGATTGCAACTGCTACCCACCACAGGTGAGAAGGGAGGTCCTACAGTTTAGAAAAAGTGTAAAATATATGTGCCTGGAAGGTCATTTCCACTCGTAATTTCTCATAACGTATCTATAGCATGTGGAAATTTCTATGGCAAGTTAAAAACAGACATGTCTCAGAGAGATGAATGCTCCTGCTTTTATTATAATACTATTTTTTAAAAATTTACACATCTGTATGTTTGTGTTTTTATTTATAAAGATTTTATTTATTTATTTGAGAGAAAGAGAGAATGAGAGATAGAAAGCACGAGAGGGAAGAGGGTCAGAGAGAGAAGCAGACTCCCTGCCGAGCAGGGAGCCTGATGTGACACTCAATCAGAGGACTCCAGGATCATGACCTGAGCCGAAGGCAGTCACTTAACCAACTGAGCCACCCAGGCGCCCTTATTTATAAAATGACTTTGTAGGCTGCCCACGAAGGAGATGGGGGAACATTTCTTAATTTTAAGTTGGAAAGTTCAGCCAAGTGTACTAAGTGTAAATTAATAAGTGGAGTCTGAGTTCAGATAAAGTTTATTGTTTTAAAACAAATCAGAACAAAAAACTAAACTAAATCAACATTCTTCAGAGAAATAAAACAGAATCCAGAGTCCTTACATTACTTACAATACCCAAAATATCATTCAAAATTATTCAACAGATGAAGATACAGCAAAATCGAACCCATACTGAAGACAAAAGATAACCAATGGATATAATCCAGATATTGTATTTAGTACCCAAGATTTTTTTTTAAAGATTATATTTATTTGAAAGAGAGAGAGAGGGAAAGGGAGAGAGAACACAGAGGGAGAGGGAGGAGTAGACTCTCCACTGAGCAGGGAGCCCAATTCGCAGCTCGATCCCAGGAGCCTGAGATCATGATCTGAGCCGAAGGCAGCCGCTTAACCTACTGAGCCACCCAGGTGCCCCAGTACCCAAGATTTTACAGTAATTATTTTAATTATACTTACAGACATAAAGGAAAATGTGTTCATAGTGAATTAACAAAATGGGAAATCTCAGCTGGTAAGTGGAAGCAAGAAAAGACATCCAGTGGAAACTGGAGAACTGAAAATTACCATACCGAAAATAAAATATACATTCGCCAATTATTTTTATTCTTAGTGCTTCTTTCAAAATCTGTCTTGTGCCCATGCTACAATGATTTTCACTAAATCTTGACTATAATTATATTAAAGACTAAATGGAGGTGAAAAGCATGAGCTCTTCTAGATAATCTGGTATTAGAAAACAATGGTTATTATGCCTTTTAGAAAAATCTAGGGACCAGAGATACATGGTAGACTACAACAAGAAATTATAATTATCAGGATTCTCATATTCTTGAGCCATTCTGGAGAACTAATTTACACTTAATGTGGCTGAACTTTCCAACTTAAAATTAAGAAATATCCCCCCATCTCCTTCATGGGCAGCCTACAAAGTCATTTTATATAAATAAAAACACAAACATACAGATGTGTAAATTTTAAAAAAATAGTATTATAATAAAAGCAGGAGGGGCGCCTGGGTGGCTCAGTTGTTAAGGGTCTGCCTTCGGGTCAGGTCATGATCCCAGGGTCTTGGGATCGAGCCCCACATCGGGCTCCCTGCTCAGCGGGAAGCCTGCTTCTCCCTCTCCCACTCCCCCTGCTTGGGTTCCCTCTCTCACTGTCTCTCTCTCTCTCTCTCTCTCTCTCTGTCAAATAAATAAATAAATAAAATCTTTAAATAAATAAATAAATAAATAAATAAATAAATAAAAGCAGGAGCATTCATCTCCCTTAGACATGTCTGTTTTTAACTTGCCATAGAAATTTCCCACATGCTATAGATATGAGAAATTACAAGTGGAAATGACCTTCCAGGCACATATATTTTACACTTTTTCTAAACTCTAAGACACTTCAGCAAGGTAACTTAAATTAAGCTATTTTATGAAGCAGGAGATACATAAGCATTCGATTTAGAATGTAGCTTATGCTGCTCCCCCTGCTTGTGCTTCCTCTCTCTCTCTTTTTCTCTCTCTCCCTGACAAATAAATAAATCTTTAAAAAATTAAAAAAATAAAATGCAGCTTATTTCCAGAATAATCACTTTCATTAATCTACAAGAATTAGCTATTTGACATACCACAATATACTTCTATAGTGCTTAGATTCACGAAAGTTTATATAAAGAGAGAAACTTACTATTAATAACATCCTAAACGAGGCCAGAGGTAGGAACAAATTGAACATACTTCCTTCATGCTGCCAAAAGGTTAATCATTTGAACCTCCATTCATTCATGTCCTGACCCTTCAGTTGACTTTTTATTCTAACAAAGGAAGTGGCATTTAGCTAGGACATCTTAAACAAAGGTAAAATATGTGGTCAGGTATGTTATAAAACTGAAACAACAGCTCAAATTAACTCCCGCTTGGTACCTAAAATTTCCTCTCCCCTCTTCCTAATCTGCTCATGAACAGCATTGCTGAAGTTACCACCCACCCACCACCCTGTCCAAATACGTCCTTTAGTATTAGTCGGTTTGCCTGCCTGCCTATTGTTCAGATACAGTGAAAGAGCAATATCAAACCCCTTGGATTGGTAAATAGAGGAGTCACTTTCGCTTAAACCAAACACATCCAAAATAGTATACTCCTGGTGGTAGAGAAAGGAAGAAGGAAAAACACATACACATACATATACATACACACACACACAAACACACATACATGCACATACACACACACGCACAGGGAAAGAAAGAAGGAAAGACAATAGGCAGGCAGGCAAACCGACTAATTTGGGGCATGCCTAGATTCTATAGTTTTCCTAAAATCAGAGAATCTGAAAACTGAAAGGCCTTTTGGAAAAAACATTGCTAAAACTAAGTCCCACATGGTCAAATAGTTAATGGAAGATCATCCATATTTCTGGATGAATGGTCTGAACAAGGAGAGCTTTGTTTCCAGCTTAGTTTTAATCCATTAGCAGGAATGAAAAAGGGAATTACAACAACAATATTCATCCAACCTCTCTAGTACATTAAAGAACAAAGTATATATTTTACTGCAAGGTGTTGAAAATCCTTCTTGAAAGTAGGCAATATATACTGAAATGTATTTTATTTTAAACTATGAAAATCAATTATTAATGTTGAGGATATAAGTTTTGATTGTATTCTCCTCTAGAGCACTAATAGAGCAAATTAAAAAATTTAAAATGGTGATAATTCTGTTTTGGTCGTTAAGGAAAAAGGAAAGAAAGAAAAACAAAGTAAAAGAGCTAACTGGACAGCATATAGTTAACTACCATCACCTCTGGTTGAACTGGTCTTTCAATTTAACATCCTTCTCTGCATAATGTTTGTGAACAAAACAGAGTGTGTGGTACGTGAAAGACACTTTTTAAAACCACAGACAGTATCACTGAGTTTTATGATAGGCTCTTGTTAAATGCTTCTCTCCTCCCTTCCTAGATGCAGCAGTTTCTCCCTTTGCAGCTAGCTGTAGCCAATATAGCAAGAACCCTCCATTCAGTATCTTCATTTCAACCCCCATTTATAAGTCAAACTGCTGAAACCTCAAATTCACCACTCCACTGAAACTGCTCAAGGTATAGTCACCCTGACTACATAACTGCCAAAGCCATCCATCCTTTTACTATATATTTTACAGGGCCTACATGGCAGACACAGCAAATCATGAAACTTTAAAAACCCATGGTTTTGGTGACACCAACCCTCCTGGCTCTCATTTCTCATTTACCTTTCTTAGTCTCCTTATGTATTCCTTTCTCTACCCACCCGCAAATGCCAACGCTCAAGACTCTAACCGCATCCCTCTTCTCACTTTGCACACAATTCTCAAATATATTCAAGTGACAAAATACACAGTATCTTCTGCTATATCTTATCAGATAAACCAGCAGAAAATGACTACGTTTTATAGATCAAAAAAAAAAAGGCCGTGAAACTATGATGCGTGCTTAGGTAAGTCCAAATTGTTCCATTAATACTCTTTTATGGATTTCCCATCAGCCAGCCCTCATTACCACGTATGTGGCAAAAGGCACCACCTGTAAAAAGTAAATTTATGATAAAAGCTGAAAAAAATGATCACCAATGATATTTTTCTGGACACTAAGAAGAGATTCCCTTTAACCTTTCACATTGAAAGCACCTATTTACATGTCTGCTTACACTCCAGATGAGGGATTCCTTTCCCTGCCTCTTCATCTGTGCACCTCTAGACAGAAACACAGATAACTGGGCCATCATAAGAAAAGGACGGGAAAGAGGAGGACGGGAAGATGCCTGAGAAGTAAGAAAGGAGGCAGGGAAGGTAGTGGTGAGGAAAGAGGGGGCAGGGAAGCTTTAAATACTCTCCTACATCAAAGTACTTCATCTTGTTATATAAAATCCATTAAAACCAAAAGGTAAGGGCAATTCTTGAATATATAGGTGAGGTATTGTGAAAACATAAGAAAGAAATTAAAAAAGTAATCTCTGGCTTTAAAGTAGAAAAAATACCCAGACGGAACAACTGTGTGTGAACTCCCAATTGTGTGTGAGCTCCCACACATGCGTGTCTGCTAGCAGCACATACAAAAGTAATTAGAATATTTAAAAGTATATAAGGCTATTTGTAGTACCATCCAAGAGCAGGTAGGTTGCCCGTGAGAAAAAAACAGCCGATCAATTCAGAAAATGCACTAGCAAGTACATATTTGTGTTAATTCAATTCCTGTACACCTGATACCAGAAAAAAAATCAAAGGTCCAAACTGTTACTGGGAGCTATCAATTATTTTGCTAAAATTAGCATCCAAAAAATAAAGTGTATAAACTTCAAATTCTGAAGTAATCAAATATGGGCTAACACTAGACTAAATAGAATCTCCATGAATAAGTTCTAGATTATTTTAAAGGAATACAATTTTTCACTTTTTTTTTTTAAGATTTTTATTTATTTGAGAGAGAGAGAGCACAAGCAGGGGTGAGGAGGGGCAGAGGGAAAGGGAGAAGCAGACTCCCCACTGAGCAAGGAGCCCAACCCAGGCCTCAAACCCAGGACCCTGAGATCAGGACTGAGCCGAAGGCTGATCCTTAACCACCTGAGCCACCCAGTCGCCCTTTCATGGTTTGTTTTTAAGCATATCCTGGAAGGAAAAGTTTTTTCAAGTTCAACATACTTTAGAAACCCAGAAACTTTGTTGGATGTTAGTTGTCACAACTCTTTAAGAGAAAGCCAAAGTTTTCTTTCCTACTTATTATATTCCTAAGGATCTGAGTAACAAAAGATGTGTCACCATAAAGAAAAAGACAATATTGGGGTGCCTGGCTCAGTTGTTGGGCGTCTGCCTTCGGCTGAGGTCATGATCCCAGGGTCCTGGGCTCGAGCCCCACATCGGGCTCCCTGATCAGCATGGGAGCCTGCCTCTCTTTCTCCCACTCCCCCTGCTTGTGCGCCCACACACACACTCTCTCTCCTCTGTCAAATAAATAAAGTCTTGAAAGAAAGAAAGAAAGAAAGAGAGAGAGAGAGAGAGAGAGAGAGAGAGAGAGAGAAAGAAAGAAAGAAAGAAAGAAAGAAAGAAAGAAAGAAAGAAAAAGAAAAGGAAAGAAAAAGACAACATGAATAAATTTCTTTTATCTTCCTGGACCTGCCTTTCAAATTTATATATATTTTTCTAAAATAAAATGTGTTTTTCTAAAATAAATTGTAAAATTATCCTGATCATCATATCGTATCAAACATTAAGAACTCTTTTAGAGTCCACCAACAAATGATTTAGTTTTGCTATCAATACAGAGAGAAATTATAGCTCAGGAAATCATATGCTGTTAATCCAATAGGTGAAACCTATTCATCAATATATTTATCAACACTATTAGAATTATTTTAGCTACATAAAATATACTGTGTGTTAAAACATATTTTTATTCTATTAAACAAAAGTAGTGATGTGCTAGACCTACTTAATTTTATACTTAGAATACTATTCTTTATAATTTTTTTTAATTTAAAGATTTTTATTTATTTATTTGACAGAGAGAGAGAGAGAGAGAGAGACAGCGAGAGAGGGAACACAAGCAGGGGGAGTGGGAGAGGGAGAAGCAGGCTTCCCGTGGAGCAGGGAGCCCGATGCGGGGCTCGATCCCAAGACCCTGGGATCATGAGCTGAGCCAAAGGCAGCCGCTCAACCGACTGAGCCACCCAGGTGCCCCAGAATGCTATTCATTAAAGTATATTTCTCTTATTTGTATCTAATGACATCAAATAAGAGCATACCGAAAAATACAAATTTGTACATAAAAGTTGTTTAGCACTCTTGCTTTTTCTCAATTAAAGTATAAACTAGCCACATAAATTACCTCATTTAATCTTCACAATAACCCTTTAAGGGAGTAATTACTATCATCAACTGAGTTAAACAAAGTTCAGCTCAGAAAAACTAAACAACTTGTCCAAAAGCTTATAGAACTTCTAAAGAGAGGCATGGCATGTTATCCCCAATCTTCTAAATCTAAATGTCCTCCTCTACAGCATCACTCTGTCCATCCAAAATGACTTGACCACTAAGATTCTGTTTCAGCATCCAACAAAGAGGCTCTATTTTCCATTCAGAGAATAAAAGTGGAAAAAAAACATTATGCCTAACAAAGTTTTATTACAGCAAATGCTAACTTTTTAAAAAGATTTTGTTTATTCATTTGAGGGAGAGAGAGAGAGAGCACCCATGGGGGGGGGGGGGTGGAGGCAGTGAGCAGGGAGCCTGAAGCGCCAGTGCAGGGCTCCATCCCATCCCAGGACCAGGAGATCATGACCTGAGCCGAAGGCAGACACTTAACCATCTGAGCTACCCAGGCGCCCCAGCAAATGCCAACTTTTAAAATTGAATGTTTGGTTTAAAAATTTGTCAATTGTAACAATACCTCCTAAAATGGTTTTTTCAAGATCATTAATATTTCTGCACTACAATAAAATGAAGTGCTACATTTTCAACCATGAGGATAAAATCTAAAAATAATGAAATAATTCAATTACAGTGCTCAGAAATCAATAGGCTCCCAGTTACAAATCAAATATCTAAATATACTACAAGTATTATTTACATCTGATTTGCTAAAGTTAGGAAGATTTCTGGGATGTAAATCCCAGTGCAAAGATATACAGAGGCTATATAAAATAGATTTGTTAACTACATTTGACCTCAAACATTAGTTTTTACCATTTAAATACTAACCGCTACTCCTTCAATCCCTATTTTATTTCCACATCTCCCCTTCATCCCCAAATTACTGTGAAATCATCATACTAAGTACCTATACCTACTGTTCAAAAGTTTTAGGACTGGCTCTGTTAGTTCACCATCAGTGACCAGCTGTAAGCACATCCACGGAGCATGGAGAGGCACACAGGAATGAATGGTAAAGATCACTGTGCCAAAGCAACTCCACATGTAACCATTCACTTATCAACATAAAAACCCAAACCTGAACCACCAGTTCAGCCCACGTGAACCCCAAACGAGTTAACAGAAAATCTACATCTTCTGTAAATTTAAGGAAACACTAAGATTAATTATGTCCATGGAACAAATGCATTACTTAGACCAAATCAATATAAATAAAGGAAAAAAAATTCCTGTCCGTCAAAGCATCTGTCAACAAAACCACACTTTTACACACCCATACACACCAGTACTCCTTAAAAGTTTTATTATCCTTTTCAGGCAAACTGCGTTATATATAACACCTACTTCCTATTTAAATACATTTTTGGGGGGAAGTGCCTGGGTGGCTCAGTCGGTTAAGTTTCTGCCTTCGGCTCTGGGATCAATCCCACATCAGGCGACTTGCTCAGCAGGAGCCTGCTTCTCCCTTTGCCTCCTTCTCTCTCTACCTGCCGCTCCCCCTGCTTGTGCTCACTCTCTATATGTCTGACAAATAAATAAATAAAATCTTTAAAAAAAAACAAACTTTTTTTAATAAAGTCTAAAGGATTTGAAACGTACAAAAAAGGGAAAATATTTTAAAGAAGTTTATGGTGATTTGGAAGAAAAAAAAAAGTTTAAATGCCAGTCCCTAACTTACCTGATTTGAAAAAGGAAATCCCAATTTTCATAAATTAGGCTTGGTTAATGAGATTCCACAACCACTTCATCAAAGCTTTAAGACATACAGGTTGGGAGAGAAGGCTGCTCCCGCTAATTAAATCCCCAGTAGGCACAAGAAAGTTAAGAAAGTAAAGGTTCCACAAGAGGCAGGAGCTGCCAGCCAAAATTGTGGCAAACTACCTAAAAAGATCTAACCTTATGGCTACCATGTAAGGCTTCAAGAGCTCTTATCGGCAGCCAGGAGTTGGAATCCTTAGCTTGGGGCAAGTTCACACACAGTAAAACAGAATTGAGATTGTGTGCACTCCTCTTCAGAAATGAAATAATCACCCAATCAACTTATGACTCCAATTAAGTCTATGCTGTGTTCAGAGGTAAGTGGAGTAAACATTTGGCTTTGAAGGCTCTGGTTTTTGATCCTGGTTTGATTGATCTAAAATTCCACGCTTGTTTAGTATAAAGGACTGCCTTTAAGGCCATGCATACAATAAATGATGTTTAAAAGTTTAGGATTATTGAGAAAAGTAATTCACAGTCCTAGTTTGAGAATTCTCAAAGAAGTATTCACTGACTTTTAAGGGGCATCAATCAATTCTATAAAAATTATCACCATTTGAATTCAGTTGACTATTTTTAATGTTATGCCATAACACTTTAAGGAAGAAAGATTAAAAAAAGGACAATGAAAATAACAAAATAGAATATTTTAATTCCAAATAGTATGGTAAGAAGGGGCTTAGACATGGGTTATTGATAATCTTTCTAGTCCAATTTCCAATATTCCACAAAAATTTAATCATAGAATATTTAATAAAATGTGATCCAGCAATCTATTTTAAGACATCTAAATTACTAAGATTATTAGAAAATAAATAAATAAATAAGCAGCTTCCCCCACCCACCTCTTCCCAAAATACAGTTGTGCTCAAGCGAAAGAACAAAAACTAAAAGCATAAGACTCACCTTTTGTTGACTGGTTTTTCATCCTTTTCATAGGGTCGGACAAACCACTTCCCAATCCTAACAAAGTTCTTATCCATTAGGCACCTACAATAATTACACCAAGAATTATATTTATAGTTTCAATAACAAATTAGCAAGTCACTAAATCAAACAATCGCAGATGAGATATGCTACTGAAAATAAAAACATCACTAATTAAACCATCAAAATGTTTTCTTACTACTTTAAATTTTTATGTTATAAAATGCTGAAAGAACTTTCTGTCTTCGGGTGTAAATTTTTATTATGCATTATTCTTGCACATGGAAAAAATTATGCACAATTAGTGGATATAGTCCTGAATTGTCTTAAACTTCTGAATTACTTCAAATCCAAACACACTTTTGCATTATTTCAATTCTTGGCTCATCAAGAATGTTGGGGATACAGTCAGCATTCCTTAAGAGTACCTCAGAGGTATTCTTCCTAGCCACTGATGCTCATTTCACAAGTTGTAATGCTGGCTTTCTGGCTTGGCACGTGATATGCAATGCTTTCGCAGAGACCTCAGAAACAGAAGCACTGTAGAGCCTCTTCTACTTAGGTATTTTCTTTTATAGGTGTGGTGAAGCACATGGCTATGGCTCTGCAGGAAACAAGGAACTGCAGCCATTTCTTCAACGGTGAATATCGGCTTCCCCTGTATCTAAAAGTTGTGTCTCACTTCTGTTTCCAGGCTGTATTATGTACATTGTGTTTCAATGTCAAATTATAGGGTAATCTTTCTGAAGACATGTTAAATGGCAATTGAACTCAACTCATATAATACCAAAAATGCACACAATTCAATCGAAGTGACAACAATATAGACAGCTATGACCAAGTTCACTTGTGTGCAGGCAGATGACAGCTATATCCTAACTGCCATCTGGCCAATTCCGAGATGCCATCATTTGTAAGGAGTATCCCTGATTTTAAAAATATAAAAATGTGGGAGAAAATGTACATTTTGAAATTGATGAAATAAAGTAATCCCTAACATTATTGAATGAAATGACGCATATTTGGTAAGAAAACCTGTCAGAAAGTTGGATGTAATTCTTCTATCCACCAGTAAAAGAGCTACATAGCAATTCTTTATTCAATATTCAGGCAATTCTGCACCTGGCTTTTGCCTCTGTAATTTCCATACCACCAAGGAGGACGGGGGCAATTCAAGCCTTCACCCAACTCGTTACAGGTTAGATGGGTTAGTAACTGGCAATGGTTTCTGCTGGCCACAATGTAACTCCCTGTGGGCAGAGCCAATGTGGAGCACCACTGCATCAAAACATCATTGGCTTCAACTGCTTTTATTTTGAAAATGAATTTCTACAACAATCTTCCTTGCTCACAATGTAGAAAATCATTTTTAAAGCAAACCAATCTGTTTTCCCAAGATTATAAATTAACTTGCTTTTAGGGTTAAAGACGTGACTCCATTAAAGTTAGAATAGGAAATGTGGAATACCCAATAAGGTGGAAGTATTCTCAAGAAGCAAAACTGAAAAAGTATCTCCACAGTTTATACCCTAGCTCCAAGACTTAACTGTATTCATCAGGCAGGTAGGCAGGCAGGATGGATGGATCGATGGATGTAAAGACATTTCCACTGAAAGACTCCAGTGTATGGTAACAGATTCCCTCCTCCAATAATACTACCAATAACTACCAAGAGAATCACTACTACCACCACCACATTCGATTACCAAGTGCAGTATAGCATTTAATTATTGTAAAATCTACTATGAGATAGATGCTACATGCCAAATTTTATATAGGAAGAAGCTAAGACACAGTGAGAATGTCACCACAGAAGGTCACACAACTAACTGACAACAGAGTAGGGAGTAAGCCCAGGTATATATCTGATCACAAGGCCACAACATTTAACTATTACCATATACTGACTCTCATGCTGTCACATTTCTGCAATTCTTTCCTCATTTTCAAAGTCCAGATACAGCCTGTAATCGATGAGCCTATTTAATGTTTCTTTACTCCCTAAGAGCTGTTATTAAGTTGAAGGTGTTCTTAAAAATCGATAATGCTTAGCATGAAAGTAATGGGGCATGTAACAGGTACAAAATCACATCAAACACTAAACGTGGTCTTCTACTGCCACACATCCTCACTTAATAAATACCATTTTAAATAAAGTATTCATACTCTCATATATGTCTTGAAGGTCAGAATTCAAAAGACTCATTTATTCAGTAACAGAAAAAACAACATGAATTTACAGTTTACGGAGAGAAAAAACAAGGCTTTAGATAGTATAATATAAAAGAAAAACAGATAAAATATCTCTGACTAAAGAAGACAAAGTGTAAAGCTTGTTTCAAAACTCTTGCCCTTCTATGAAGTAAAAGCCACAAATTCTATTTGTTGATTTCATTCCAGTACAAACAAGGGGTGGAGGGTAAAGGAGCAGCACATAGCCAAGACCACTCAAGTACAAAGGCAAAAGGCAAAAAGCTAATGAAAATCCTGAGTCTGACTGCGCTAACAAATCTCCTGGAGTTCCCACTACAGATCCTACTTCGTCAGGCAATGTCAAAAAAAGGTTATTATCACTAATACACAAAACAGCCATGGAAACTACTGACCCTTGAACCTGAAACTATCTGGTTCCAAATGATAGTAATAAATGACTTAGTGATTTTCAACTGCTAATCAGTTTCTATGTGATCAGTGATTTCCTACACAATGAAAGAGAAACATGAGAACACAAAATTGCTATGGGTGAAGTACAGCTGACTCTTCAACATTCCAAGGGTTATAGGGGTTCCAACCCCTGTGCAGTTGAAAAACCACGTATAACTTTTTGAATCCCTAAAAACTTAAGTACTAATACCCTACTGCTGACCAGAAGCCTTACCAATAGCATAAAAAGATTAATACATATTTTGTGTTTTGTGTATTATATACCATATTCTTATAATAAAGCAAGCTAGAGAAACAAAAATGTCATGAAGAAAATCATAAGGAAGAGGAAATACATTTATAGTACTGTACTATATTTACCCCTCCCCCCCCAAAAATACAGGTGTAGGTGGACCTGTAAAGTTCAAACCATGTTGTTCAAGGGTCAGCTGCAGTATTTTTATTCAGTTTTATAAGTACTGGATTTGCAACTGATTTATCTCTGCATGAGGAACCAGTCTCAAATGTCATGTTCAGCAGTGACATAGCAGAGAGTTAGCAAAGTTACCAAGTACCTCAGAGAAGGTTGGAACAAAATTAGTGAAGTCACTGAGCACTGTGGCCCTGACCCCCAACCCAAGAGAGAATTAGTTTCTCAGTTAAATGTAAAGATGGGTAAGTATGAGGATGAAGTTTCTTTTCACTCAAGAAACAGGTAAAAAGAACTCAGCAACTATCACTATCAATTTTTACACTCTGCAATCTCCCTAGTTTCAACTATACCTGATGCAAAAAACAAAATTCACTCAATTTCTCTCTCTTTCTCATACACACAAACACACACACAGAGAGAGAGAGAGAGAGAGAGACATGGATGCTCCAAGACTAATACAGAAAGTATTTCCATCTGGTGTTTTGTACTTTAGGTTATGGGAGGAAATAAAAGAGGAGGGGTGTGTCTTTGCTGAGGAAGACACTTCTCCACCTGACTGACACCTGGGACTATGCTGGCTCAAGAGCAGACTTATACTGAAGGACTAAGCCCTTGGTTCTCAATCATTTTTGGGTCATGATTCTACAGTATAAGTAAATCTAATGGAAGTTATTATAGACTCCTCTCTCTCTCAAATAAATAAAATCTTAATAATAATAATTTTTTAAAAAATGGAGCATTTTGGTGGCTGAATCGGTTAAGTGGCTGCCTTCGGCTCGGGTCATGATGCCAACGTCCTGGAATAGAGCCATGCATCCGGCTCCCAGCTCAGTGAGGAGCCTGCTTCTCCCTCTCCCTCTGCCTGCTCCTCCCTGTTTGTGAGCATGCACGCGTGTGCTCTCTAATAAATACATAAAATCTTAAAAAATAGTAATTTTTTAAAAAGTTAGTATAGACTTTCTCTCCTGAAAATTTCACGGAAAAGCAAAACACTGCATATAATTCCACAGGGTTGGTGAGCGCTGTGAAGCAGATCCTAAAGTGGGAACTTCCATATAAAACACGACCACCGATCACTACTACCCCTGCTTTGGCCTGGAGTCAGTCCCACCCCACTCTATCCTGTCCTCCTCTAATTTAATTCTATTCATCTTTCTTGTCCCAGATCAGCCAGCACAGCACTCTAACATCTACAAATCAGCACTTTTATCACCAAGTTGTAATGATTCATTTCTATGGCCCTTTTTTCCCCATGAAACTATGAGAAATCTGGGGGCAGACATAGTACCTATCTTATTTACCGGCAATATTCAACAAACATTTAAATGCCTGTTATGTAATATGCTTTATGTTCTGCTCTATACTAGTAGGTGCACAATAAATATCTCAGAAATGAATGCTATACGCTAAGGAGTGTTTTCCTATTCACAACGTAACAGTGTTATTCTTCGTGTTTGTGACCATTAATCATGGGCAGCCTCATATTATTATTTGAATTTTCTTGTGTGTATATGTTCCCGGCTAGTGAATAACGTTGGAAGGAAAAATAAAATCTACATATTTCACTTTTTTTAATAGCCCATCAGCTCTCACTCCACACTAAAATTATAGTAGATACTTAACATGTAGGGAATCACACAGATGCTTAAGGGAAAAACAAAAAACAAAAAACAAAAAAACAGGAAGACTAGCACAACTGTCCATATACTTTAATTATACTTTAAGAACAGAATTAAATCTTTTTGAGAGATAATTCTGAAGTATAAAAACTAAAGAACGTCAGAAATATAATTTCTCCTTTTTATAATCTATAAACTTTTATTATTTTTAAAGGACAAAATTTATAGTTAACTTGACAAATATAACCTATCAGACACTCCATCTACCAAAAATTGCTTCAAATCAACATCACAAATAGCACCAAGAATGTCAGTTAACCCTAGTTGTTCACTCACTAATCCCAGTCATCCCTGAGATTTCCAAAATTACCTTACTATTAAGATATGACATAATTTAATAGTGTAGTATAATAGTATCTTGCAAGGTCACAATGTGATTCCAGATTTATAAAATGTTCTTTAAGCAATAATTCTAGGAAAGTATTTCTCTTTTAGAAAATAATCCCCAGGCCCCTACTATCTCCCAAAAATCACTATTTCAAGAAGAAAACAGCTGCTGAAAAATAAAAATGAAATCCGGTTGTGTGTTTGTATGTGCACACACGCACACACGTTTCTGGGTCATGCTGTATGACTCTAAATAATTAACTACAAGGCCTTGACTCCAAAATTGGCAAATCCCAATCAGTAATCCCAAATCCATGGCAGACCTGGTGTAAAATTACAAATGCCACAGCCGCAGCCATAGCCTAGCTCAGCAAACTATTTCCCAGACGGGGCAACCGGGACGTTTAGAAGGGAGCGCTCTGGGTCCTTCTGTGCACCTCAAATTATGCAGGTGTGACAGTTTTCAAAGATTAAAAAGTCCAAGGACAGTGTTTCTCTACCACACCCTGAATCAAAGTACACTTTAGTGTTACTATCTGGTTATGGAGCTGCTCAGATAGACTAAATTTCATATAATTTCATAACAGAAATTCCTCACCAGCATCACTTACCACTCCAATCTATATCAAATACACATGCATAAAAGTATCCTTCCTAAAAACTAATCTCCTTCCTAGAAATTGCTCCCAATTCCCAACCAAATAAAAGAAAGTCCTATAATTTAAAAGCTGAAGAAACCTTTTTCAACTGATCCCTTCTATCATTACTTTGGGTTCCTACTGTGCCCTAGTGGATGCTGTCACCTCTGGCCAAGCAAACCCTATCATTTCCATCCTTTCCATCCTTTCCAAAATCTCTGTAAGGTTAGGCATTTTTGTAGGCCTAGCCTCACCTGAAAACATCCACTCTAATGCTATTCCAAAGAATCTCTCCTCTAATTTCAAACTTTTAGTTTGAATCAATCCCACTGTGCAGCCACAAAAAATTTTTTTTAAAGTCTTAATTCTTCCTCTGTCCTAAAAATATTAAATAAATTGGTCTTAGGGTGAACATGTTTCTTTCTAGACATTTACAAGTAGATACATGCTTTTATTCACCTGTGTCTGTAATGTTTATAGTGATTCTTCCTTTAAAAGAATATGCCCCTTAGATCTAAAATCTCATTTTCCTACTTTCCTACTTTTCCTACTTTCCTACTCAGTTCCTACTAGAACTGCACACGACCACAACTCAGTAAAATGGGAATTTATTGATTACTCATTTCCTGCTCTGTTATCACATTATACCCAAGGATTCTCAATGTTGCAAAATTCAATCACCATTTCTTCAACTAGGCCTGTTCCTACCACCATGTTCTAGTGAATATATTTATTATTTTTAAATTCTTGAGCCAGCACATCCAAGGACAGTGCTCATTTGCCCTCTGATGATCACCTCTATTAAATCACAATACCACAGGACACTGAAAGTGAGTAATATACAAATATAATGTTACTGCGATCCTAATTATAATTCCAATTTTCTCCATGTTATTTTTACTGTAGTTTTCCAAATGAGTATCTTCCCTCTAAACACCAACTCCTGGCAAACCAAGAAGCTCTGGGCCAAAGGCAATTTTACAGCTGTGTTATAAACTACCATGGGGTGACTATGCTGGCAATCCATTAGGAAAGCAGCACCAGTGGACTACTCTGAAGGGCCATTATGTTTTACAAATGTCCAATACTCACAGATTAAAGTCTCCCTAAAAGTATGGACAGGATAGAGCATAACAGCTTCAAAACACCCATGTAACGTTCTATTGTGTGCAAAGCAATGATCTGCACTTTAGAGGGAAAAAAACACCTTTCCATCAAAATCAGCTTATGTGTTTTATTCTAAAAACTTAAGACAATTAAAATTAAGGGGTGCCTGGGTGGCTCAGTCAGTGAAGGCATCGGGCTCCCTGCTGAGCAGGGAGCTTCTCCCTCTCCCTCTGCCTCTCCCCCTGCTTGTGTTCCTGCTCTTGCTAACTCTCTCTGTCATATAAATAAATAAAATCTTAAAAAAAAAGACAAAATTAAAATATACTAACCACATTTAATTTGACAGCATTATGCCAGTCACTTTTAAGCATTTCTACGAAGCTATATGAAAGCAAGACTTTCCTAAGTCCCATGTGTTATGCAAATCACTGAGGCAGCACTAAAACTCTGGGTGATATGAACTGCACACATTTCCTGGCTTTTTTTTACAGCTCTCCAACCCAGTGATTTATTTCATTGAGAAATGAGTTAGGTGAGAAGGATACAGTATACTATGAAAATTAAACCAATTATTATAACATGGGACTAATAGCCACTAAACCTGCAATATTAAAAATGCCAAATGAAGAAACTAGTGGAAGAGACTGCAGGTTTTAGTTTTCCATAATCTCTTCACAGCCTAGGTTTCGTGAAGCAGCCTAAACTTGAGACACGAAGTGTAACCTTTAAGAAGTTCATTGTCAATATATAACAAAATCCCACTAAATTGCAAAAACTGATGAAAACAATCTGAACTAGGATATTATCAGAAAACGATGGGAAAATCAGCAGAGAGTCTATATAAGTAAAAACAAAATTAATGGTATTTTATCATTCCAGGTATTTTGGCAAAAAGGGATAATCGGTCCTTAGGAAAATAATAAGCACACTTACTTGTCTCAGAAGAGGAAAAAATATGCATGACTGCATCATCTAAACCTGTAAAACTTAAAAGACCCAAACACTCTCAGATATTCAAATTCTGACTAAAAAAGTGAAGAATATACCAAAAAAAGCCAATAAGCCTCAGAGTTTTTTGTTTTAGAAACATACCTATATTCTAGTAATATAACCAACACCAGTTTGGAGGACAGAGTATGAAAAGGGAGAAGAACTCAATCAAGGGGTATGATAGATTGTATACTGTTCCAATGTGCTCTATCCCTCTCCCTGTCCCATTAACATCAAGTGTGGCCACGTGACTTGGGTACCTCCTACAGACAGACAATACTTTCTCATCCATTTAACTTTAAGCTTGGTGGCAAATTTCTCAGCCAATGAAATGTGAGCAGAAACGGCATCCACCACTCCTAAACAGAGGCTTCAATGAGCCACTATGCATTTTGCCATTACTCTTTGCTCTCTATCAGGAGCCCAGCAAGTCTTTGAAAGGGCTGCTCCATCAGCATAATTCCTGCCTGGAGGCAAGAGGATATGAGGAGTGCTACTAGTAAATGACTCACAGTGGGCAAGCAGCACGAGCAAGAAAAAACTTCAATTGTTTTAAGATAGTAAGATCCTTCAGGTCTTCTGTTACCGCAGCATAATGGAGCCTAACCTGACTGTAGAAGAGACCACTGCAAAACTTCATCAAACACCGATGACATCTTAAAGTAGTCCAGTGGCAGTCAAAATGAAGAGAATGGGATATCTGGGGGGTGGGGGGGTGGGGGTTGTCCAATATTATATGATAAGAACTATAAACCAAAGAAAGACAAAACTCAGGGTACCAAGCTATTAAACAGACCATCACAAGGAAGTAGGATTAGATGAATTATATATGAACCCCAAAGAATAGGATTAAGATTTTTTAAAACAATTACAGGAAACAGATTTCTACTCAGCATAAGAGACTTTCAAACAATGAACTTTCTAACATTTAACTAAAGGAATGTTCTAACATCTCTCTGAAAATGAAAAGAACTCCTTTAGAAAGCTGTGCTCACACAACCAGAAGTTTTCAAGGAAAGGATGGATGACCACATACAAAAGGTATTATAGAACAGGGTTCCAGAATTATCTGGGTAAACAGGCTAGTTGACTTAATGTTGTGTCCAATTCTGAAAATAGTATTACTGATAATTCTATTTGCTAATATTAACAGCAGTTAGCCATTTATAAGCTCTTACAATGAGAAAGGTACTGGGCTGAGAAGAACAATCCTTCACCATTTTATAGGTAAAGAACAAGGGCTCTGCAAGCTTAAGTCACCTGCCCAAGTCATATATTAAAATTCTGCTGGCAGAGCAGAGATGTAAAGTATCTTCCACCTCTGAAAGCAATGAAGAAATGGACTTGTAGCAATGTGTGCCCATAAAGATATGTAATATTACAGCCAGATATGTTAGCTTCTAACTGACACCCTGAAGGAAAATGCTCTTGGGTAAGCACCAGTGAGGTTTTGGTTTTCTTAATGAACAGATGACACTGGCTAGACCTATACAGTGCAGTGTATGCAAATACTGGAGAGCTATAGGAGGAATAAGTAAATGAAAGATAAAATGTTTAAAGTCCTATTACCTTAGAATTTAAAATATTCTACACACATCAATATAGTATTATCTCAGCACCAATCAATAGCAATAAAAATGAAATTATCTTATTCTGTGCGAAGTTCACAATGTTATCTTAATTTCTATAGCAAAATTATTTTTAATAAACCACTGCAGTAACTCATCATTCTGTATACACTAGCAACTGCTGCCTCATGGAGAAAAAAAAATCAATTTATATGACTCCTACTTAGCTGTGAGAGCCTCTCAAGGTGGTTAATGGAATTCCCTTTTAATTAAGCAAATCCAATATGCTTAAAAATACAAAAAGCAGAAATAATAAATCATTAGTATAAGCTTTGTTACTATGCGAACTAGGAAAATAATAGTTTGGGAAGCACAAACACCCTGCAGCTGATACATTCCTTGATGATCTGCTACAATAACCTCAATTCTGGCTTTCATGCTAGAACCTCAAAACACCCTCAATGGGAAACCCAGTTATCTTTCTGAATAGGAATGGAAAGGTGTGACAGAAAATTGCCAGGTCAAAAATAAGATAGTAATCTGTATTTCAATAAATTTAGGATGGTTTTACAGCCAATGGTCTAAGCTAGGGACAAACAAAAGGGCAAGCATATGTTGGCCAACCCAGTCTCTGGTGACAGTGAATAAAGAGAGCTATAAACAACCGTTTAAAATGATTCCTCGTTTCATCTCAATCATACAACACAGCTACTTAAAGTTTGGTGAAAAGAGAGTATTATTTTGAAAGACAAAGGAATTATTACAATTTTTCAAAAAAAAATCTCAACTTGTCCATTCTAACTATAGTAAGGGAGCTAAATAGCTTGATTACTTATTTTCTAAAAGAAATACGATTTCAGGGGTGCCTGAGTGGCTCAGATGGTTAAGCGTCCACCTTCGGCTCAGGTTATGATCCCAGGGTCCTGGGATCGAGCCCCATATCGGGTTCCCTGCTCAGTGGGGAGCCTTCTTCTCTCTCTGCCTCTCTCTCTCTCTCTCTCTGACTCTCATGAATGAATAAAACACTTAAAAAAAAAAAGAAATACGATTTCAAAATAAAGCTTGTAAGAGGATTCAAATCAAAGTATGCAAAATAATAAATTTATGGGTAAAGGAATTAACAATTCTTGAACAGTAACAATAGGTCAAGTATTATGCAGCACCTATCATATACATTATGTAACAAAAACTCAAGGTGCACAGTATAGTATACTTAATTTAAAGGTGTTTACTAAGGCTTAGTGAGGTTAGGGGAAGTGTCCAAGTAAAAGACTGTGAAATCAAACCAAGGTCTAACCCAAAGTTCTTTAGAACTATCTGAAGCTTTATTACATGACATATTGCATATGTCACAATTAACTTTCTTATCAAATAATAACTTAACCTGAACTTCAGGGGTTTAAAGATTCTGTTTGTTCATTTGTTTGTTTAATTGAGAGAGAGCGCACACGCATGTATGTGCGCTCCCATGAGCAGAGGGAGAAGCAGACTCCCTCCTGAGCAGGGAGCTGGTCATGGGGCTCGATCCCAGGACCCTGGGATCACGACCTGAGCCAAAGACAGATGCTCAACCAACTGAGCCACCCTGGCACCCCTGAACTTCAGTTTTTATCACAAATTTGGAATTCATGAGCAAAGAATAAATGAATTTTCTGCATTTTTCTTCTCTCCCAGTTTTTCTGTTCTTCTCATTTTCTCCCATTTAAAACACAAAAGACTGAAAAGAATACAGTTTAACCACAAATTAATATTTTTTCTGAAAAAAATAATATGAAAAACACAGTGAGCTATTTTTTAAAATACGTGTTTTATTCCACATACATTACAAATTTTCATCAAAGACTGTTTAGGGGTGCCTGGCTGCCTCAGTTGGTTAAACGTCTGCTTGCCTTTGGCTCAGGCCATGATCCCAGGATCCTGGGATTGAACCCCACATTGGGCTACCTGCTCAACGGAGAGCCTGCTTCTCCCTCTCCCTCTGCTGTTCCCCCTGCTTGTGTGCTCTTCTTTCCCTCCCTCTCTCTCTGTCAAGTAAATAAAATCTAAAAAAAAAAAAAAAAAAGACTGTTTAAAAGTGCATTAATTATTATACAGATAATAAGAGCTTTGTTGGATTGGATTATAGAAACAGTCAAGGTTCCACATTTTCCTGAAGGCACTTTGTGTGTACTTTGTTTTGTTTTGTAGTGGGAGAGAGAATTATCAAATATTTGAATTGTTTAAGAGTACTCAACTCTCAAGGGTGCCTGGGTGGCTCAGTTGGTTAAGCGACTGCCTTCGGCTCAGGTCATGATCCTGGAGTCCCGGGATCGAGTCCCACATCGGGCTCCCTGCTCAGCAGGAAGTCTGCTTCTCCCTCTGACCCTCTCCCCTCTCATGCTCTCTCTCTACCTCATTCTCTCTCTCAAATAAATAAATAAAATCTTTAAAAAAAAAAAAGAGTACTCAACTCTCAAAATCAATGCTTCTAAAATATACTGCCTTAGTAACAGATGGGTGGCCTCTAGGTCCACTCCAAAGCACAGAGGTGGGAACTGGAGTTCAGAAAGAAAAAGATAAATTTGGTGGGAACAGTCTTTCTGAGTGAATTAAATGGTGACAACTTATCAACTGCAGCTTAGGTTCCCTAAGCATTGACACTGTAGTGACATCACCATAACCAAGAGCTTGGATAAAAACTAAAGAGTACCAGAATGTTCTTTCAGCTTGATCACCTGAAAGTACCAAATAAAGACCCAAAAAGAGAAGTGAAAAAAGTTCTTCCCACAGAAGTTCTTAATTAACCCATTCTTTCTCATCTGTTTTTCCCCTTAAAACACTATCCGTGCCAGGAGCATACCGTTATGCCATAAAGTAAGGGGGCACCAGAACAATAACGACAGGTCAAAAGGCTGCACAAGCCGGCGTGAGGGGCTTTCCCTGGCCGAACCTGGAAGAACTTATGCATCAAAATAAATGATGGTACTAATGAATTACAATTCATTGAATAAAACAGAAATCCATTTCTCCAAATTTATATAGCTAAAAAGATTAAGGGAGATTAAAAACACACATATATGTGTACATACGAGAAAATGAAAAACTCTTCCTTACAAAAAGAATGTCAAACAATGAAAGTAGAAAGAATGGTGACATTTGAAAATTAACATTACAGCCAGAACTCTACTAACTGATTTAGACAATAGAAAGTAAAACACATGAGTCAAAATGTGATAACAGGATAATTACACAATCTCATTGTATCTGGCCACAAATTACTTAATAATTACACAGACAGAATTAACAAAGGTCACAGTTAACAAGTACTTATTAATTTACAGTGTAGAAATCTGACAGAACACCACCTCAAACAAGTGATCAACAATGTTAATATCAATGACACAGAAATTCAGGCCTCCTGCTTTGATACACTGAGAAGGATACATCATCACTTTTATGGTATTACTACAAAGTGCATAACCTAAATCTAGTCATGAGGAAACTACCTCAAATTGAGGGACATTATATAAAACATATGGCCGGAACTCATTCAAAATGTCAATGTCAAGAAAGAAAAAGAAAGGCTAAGAAATACTTCCAGACTTAAAAGAGACATGAAAACTAAAATGTATGATTATGGATTGGATCTTGGGGGAAAAGGGTTTAAGATATCAAGGATATAACTGGGACAACGATGACATCTGAGCTTAACTACAGATTAGATAATGGCATTTTATCAATGTTAGATTTCCTAATTTTCATAATTACACAGTGCTTACATGAGAGGCTACCCCTGTCCTTAGGAAATGTTCACCTAAACAGTTAGGGGTTAAAGAAAGAACAATCTCAAGTGTGCAAATGACTCTTGAGTGGCTCAGGAAATAACTTTTAAATACACGTTAGTAGTAAAGGGGCAAGCAATCACACAAACTACAAAGCAAACTGGGCAAAAGAAAAACTACTGGCGAATCTGAATAAAAGGATATATGAAGATCTTTGTGCTATTCCTGAAACTTCCCTAAGGTTGAAATTATATCAATATAAAAGGAGTGAGACCAGATGTCAAAGCATTTTGAGAATTACAGGACAACCTGGGAATAGCCAGCATTACACCTGAGTGTCTCAAAACAACCGTGAGGCTGGTCCTCGCTTACCTTTCCAACAGATTGTGGATCGCTTTGAAGAGCAGTGTCCGACATTCATAGGAAAGGCCATTTTCCCAGAGTCCTTCCTCCACAACTGAAAAGAGCAAAACAAAACAAAACAAAACAATGAACCAGTAAGAAAGGCGTCCAGATAAAAATTAACTTTCAAAACATTTTTCTAAAGGAAAGTTGATGAATTCATTGAAATGAATTATCTCACACTGGAACTGGAGAAAGAAAGTTAAATACTTGCCCAAAGTCATAAAATACCTATGTACAGAAGGAAATAACATGTTTCAATTTTAAAGTCTTCAGAATATAAGCATGGTACAAACTCTGTGTGATGAAAGTCTTTCCAACCCGATTCTTCAAAATTTGAAATCATCTGAAATTCTCAAATTAATCTTTCTACCGAATAGTGCCACAAAGACAAATTTTGTTAAAATTCTATTTAAAGATCGCAAAATGTCACAAACTGATGCTAAGGTTAGCATCTGTATTTTTAGAGGAAAAACTAAAAGGAAAAAATACTCAAAAATGTCAGTTATTCAAATTTCCTTAAATGTTCTAAAGGCAGTATCTCAACAGGATTTTAAGGACATGATTTTAGGGAAAATGCCAGGAAATTAAATCTTAATATAAAATCAAATTTATTTCCTAAACTCTTAATTTCATTAATGTTTGACATTTTGGGAAATACTGTATTTGCCTTGGAAATAAAACGTAACACTAAGCCACAAGTAACTCTGACACCAAGAAAATCCAACAGACTAATAATGAATGCCCCACGCATTCCCAACATTCTTTTCATATATAAAAGGATATAAAACACCCTAGAGAAGACAGCTAATTTCCTTTTAAATTATATTAGTTCAGTTCAAGATAGCAAAAAATTGGAAGAATGGAAACGACATTTGCAGAATATTTTCTTTCCCTTTTACTTGTTATCTTGACAAAAGCTCTTACCAGAGAAAATTTTGACAGAATTAAAACACATGTTAAATCCACAATGCATTTGTAATAGTTTTACTACACCAAAAGACATCTCAAAATGCATCTCCATATTCTCCAAACATACAGAATTAGAAAAAGTGTATTTACATTCATGGGTTTTATCTATAGGACTTTTTTCAAATGATAAAACTGGATAATTTTATTCTTGGTATGTCAGATAGGTTTTTTATTTTCCTGCCTATGTGACTTAACCATGATTTACCAAATTTTCCCCAAAGCAACCTCTGTCAGAAACATTTTATTATTTATCACTAAAGAAATGGAAATAAAGTACAGCAAATAAACAAACATTCCTGCTAGCAACAGACTGCCTCTGTTCAAGACAAAACCACCACAAGTTTTCTACAGTCCTCTGAAGGTGTCATGAATCTGTGTTCTCACACATTTATCTTCTAGACAGAGCTTTACCTGGGTGAGAAAGAGAGCTAACATTTCAATAAAATGAACACCCCATATTAATTTGCTTTTCCTTCCTAATGTGTCTCACTGACTGTAAGACACCATCAATTTTAAGAAGCACAATTTTTTTATACATCACTGAAGGTGAAGGGGTAGAAGTAAGCTGCCAATTAAACTATAACATGGCTCTTATAATTTAGAATTTTTAATCTGCAATTATTTAAAGAGCTCTTTTATATTTATTGACATGTTTTTCTTTTAAGTTTTATTTATTTGAGAGAGAGAGTGTGCGCGCACAAGTCAACAAGAAGGACAGAGAGAGAGGAAAAGAAAAGCAGAGAAGCAGACTTCCTGCTGAGCACAGGGCCCAATGCTGAGCTGGATCCCATGATCCTGAAATCAAAGCCAGGAGTGGAAGGCTTAACTGAATGAGCCACCCAGGCGCCCTACTGACATGTTTTTCAAATATCATTACTGTACATACTAAAACAGATAATATAAGCACCCCCCCACAAAAAGCTTAAAAATTCCAGGGGTGCCTGGGTGGCACAGTCCTTAAGCATCTGCCTTTGGCTCAGGTCATGATCCCAGGTCCTGGGATCGAGCCCCGCATCAGGATCCTTGCTCTGCGGGAAGCCGGCTTCTCCCTCTCCCACTCCCCCTGCTTGTGTTCCCTCTCTCGCTGTGCCTGTCAAATCAATAAATGAAATCTTAAAAAAAAAAATAAAGTCAATTCTTCTAAAATGAATCTAGAGAGTCAACTCAATTACAATCAAAAATCTCTGCAGGATTTTCTATAGAAAGAGAAAAATTGCATTTATATGACAAAGCAAAGGAACTAGAATACCCAAAATAATGTGGTAAAAGAAAAATATAGCTAGGAGATTTACACCATCTGATTTCCAGATTTACTACAGAACTAGAATTGACAAGATAGTGTGGTACTAGAAATAGGATAGACATACAGATCAACAACAGAACAGAGTCCACAAATAGACCCACAAACATATGGTCAATCGACTTCCAAAAAAGGTGCAAAGGTAATTCAGTGGAGAAATTAACAGTCTTTTCAACAAAGGGTGCTGAAATAAATGAATATCCCCATGCAAAAAAAAAAAAAAAAATGAGCTTCAAATCATAGGTCCCACCATATAGAAAAATAAACCCCAAAATGCAAAACCTAAAACTATAAAATTTCAAAAACATAAGAGAAACTTTATATAAGCTTAGATTAGCAAAAATTTCTTAGATATGACACCAAGAGCATGATCCATAATGAAAAATTGTTCAATAAGGCTTCATCAAAATGAAGAACTCTGCTCTTCAAAAAATCATGGAAAAGTTATGTTCAGCTATGGAGAAGACAAGCCACAGATGAGGGATAAGCAGTTACAAATCACATGTCTGACAAGAGCTTGTATTTACAATATGATACCCTTTAAAAATCTCAAAATTCAACCCCAAGGTAAAAAAAACATTTTAGATAATAGCCAATAGATTTGAACAAATCCTTCACCAAAGAAGATACATAAATGGTAAATAAAAACATGAAGAGATGCTCAAAACATCACCAGTCATTAAGGAGATGCAAATTAAAATCACAGTTATCATCCATTAGAATGGCTTAAAAGAAAAACTGAAAATACTAAGAGCTAGTGAGCATATAGAGTAATTGTAATGGTCATGTACTGCTGATAGGAATGCAAAAATAGTACAGCCACTTTGGAAAAGCTGACTTTGTCAATTTTTTCTGAAGTTAAACATACACTTGTCATGCAGCCCAGCAATATCCATCATGCGTGCGTGCATGTGTGTGTGTGTGTGTGTGTGTGTGTGTGTGTGTTCAAGTAGAATAAGAACTTGTGTCCACATGAAAAACTGTAGCAAATATTTATAGCTGGTTTGTTGCTGCTGTTATTGTTTTTCCAAAAATGTCAGGAACTGGAAACCACCCAAAAGTCCCTCAACTGGGGAAAGAACAAACAGTAGACGATCCATACACTGGGATACTATTCAGAAATAAAAGGCGCCTGGGTAGCTCCCTCAGTTAAGTGGCCGGCTTTTGATTTCAGCTCAGGTCATGATATCAGGGTCTTGGGATTAGCCCTGCATAGGGCTCTGTGCTCAGCAAGGAGTCGGCTTGAAGATTCTCTCTCTACCTCTCTCCCTCTGTCCCTACCCTGGCTCACATGTCCATGAGCACTTTCGCTCTCTCTCAAATAAATAAATCTAAGAGAGAAAGAAAGAGAGAGAGAAACAGAAAAAGAGAGAAAGGAATTAAAGGAACTGATACACTCAAAACATGGATGAATGTCATGCTAACTGAAAAAAGCCATCATACTCAAAAAGCCACAATGCTTTGATTCATTCATACGGCATGCTTGCAAAGGCAAATTTAAGGTAATATAAACTGTTCAACGGATTCCCATTCCCATCCCTGGAATGGGAGTGGTTGATAACAAAGGGACATGGAAAATTTGGGGAATCATGGAACTGTTCTACATCTTGATTATGGTGATGGTTATACATAACTGTGTACATTTGGCAAAACTTACATAACTACAGACTAAAAAACACTAAAACTTACAATCATTTACTGCTTTACATAAACTCATTTTACTATTAGACACAGCTTCTGAACCTACGCCATTATGAATATACTTACATTGATTTTTTTTATATTTTTTAGTGTTGAAAATGAGAACACGATATGAATCAGAAGGATTCCTACTCTAAACCTATGTACACTGAACATGATTGTTTTTATCCAAATGATATGGTTTTTTTGGTTAACCTTCATTCACAAATTATTAAAAGCAAAAAAAAAAAAACGCAAAAAAAGTTTCACCCACAAGAGACTACAGACTAAAGTGGTCCACCCTTAGAATACAATATACTACAAACTGTATTAAGTAATTTGTGTTAAATACTGCAAATACAAAGAGAACAAAAATTTCTCTAAAACACTTCTCAAAAAATGTTTAAATACTGAAAGTTTGAAAATTACCTTTATATTAATATTACTTTTATATGTTAATTCTCGTATCTTCCTTTATATTATATAAATTTATATAAAGTTTAGGCACCAATTTAATAGAATACTGGGAAGAAAGTAGTAACACAAAGTAAAACAAATCAGACTACATTAAGCTCTTTGTTTAAGTATACTAAAGCTTAAGAAACAGAAAATTATAAATTATCCTATAAGCTAACCAGTAAAATTTAAAATATAAGTCAGCAGAGGTAATTTACAAGGGCATAGTATTTGGACTTCAAATGAACACCTAAATTTCATCTTACATACTAAAAATTCAAGAGCAGTCAATAATTTATTGAAGTCAACAACTGTAATCAAGGATAACCCCTCTACTAAAAAATATCAATTAGGCCATGCATTTAAGGATAATGTATTATTTTGCTACCCTTTTAAATTTACTGTTTTTATATAGCAAGCATACTTGTGGAAAGGAACAAAAGTCAGACCAAACTTTCTTATCTACTTCATGTGCAAAACTTCCAGAAATACAAGAGCAGTGGATTGTTTCAATGAATCTCTAAAATGTAAGTTAAATCTAGAACAGCATTTTTGGAATCTAATAAATATTTGGCCAACACACACTGGCCCACAGTTCTTGGCTATGTTATTATGCCTCAAGCACCAGGCTAGAAATTAGGAATGCTCTCAAAAAGCTAACAGAGATTTTGAAAAACACTGTAAGGCAACAATAACTTCAAATCCTTTGCAGTACAGTTATCAAACGGCTCAGTTGGTTAAGCGACTGCCTTCGGCTCAGGTCATGATCCTGGAGTCCCGGGATCCAGTCCCGCATCGGGCTCCCTGCTCGGCGAGGGGCCTGCTTCTCCCTCTGACCCTCCCCGCTCTCATGTACTCTCTCTCTCATTCTCACTCTCTCAAAATAAATAAATAAATCTTTTAAAAAAAAATTAAAAGTTTTTTATTTTAAAATAACAGTAAGATAAAATAACTTATAGTCAAGGCTGATTTTCTACCTAGGAAACAATCCTTCTCAGTTTCTGAGGCTTTATTCTATGTGCCAAGCTTTGAATCGAGCACTACCTATAAATGGGGGATGGGGAGAACATTTTCACCACAATGCCATGATACAGAGTAAAGGACATTTGGCATTCACTTTAGCCACTCAGTATCTGACTTCTTCCTATCACTGGGAATTGCCTATTTCGTAAGTTCTCCTGGGTGTCAAATATGGCGACCCCTAACAGGAGCTGAAACAGATGCTCTCTTCCATCCTCTCCTGCAAAAGGGACAAGGACATCTATGCTAAAGTCCACTAGATGCTCCTGCACCACACCTTTGACTCTGGATCTAGTGACACAGAAGAGAGCAGACACAGATATTTCTGTCACCACTAGAAAGAGAAGTTGTAAGATCAAGTTTCTGGTGCTAAAGCAGCAGAGGTACTGCAGCATCTAGTGCTCAGTGGTGATAGCACTAGTATTCTCATCAAACCAATTCTGCAGCACTAATCCTAAGACTGACAAATAGCTCTGCAAACACTCAATATTCTTTTAATCAACTCCTTTTTTTAGTTTGCAACTAAGAATTCTGACCAATACAGTTTATTCTAATCTCCATTTTATAAATAAGAAAACTAAGGCTTACAGATCTTAAACTTGCCCAAGGTCATACAACTAGTAAATCCAAGAATCTAGAGTCGTTTATAGCTATATTCAGAAGCTGACACAATCAAATGTATTTTATATCTACTTTTTATAAACAGTAAATATACAAATTATCCCATTAATTAAACTCCACAAGGGGAAGCAATTTATTTTCATAGTTGCAGTGATATCTGTAAACATGTGTTGTGTTGTGACCTAATATTATATGTGCAGATACCTTTCAAATTTCATTGGATTTAGCTTCAATCTAAAATCTCCTTATATCCAGTTAAGAGGATTAGTGGCAAAGCTGAGATTCAAGTCCAAGTTTTCTGACTCTAACACCCATGCTCCTTCCACTATACCACACTTCTCCATAGGGTTAGGGTCACATTAACCCATCCCATCTGCCTCTTTTATTCTTAATGCTAGCTACAAAGGCAACCTTCAACACTGAAGTCAAATTTCCTTTTGGATCCACAATTTGCACCTTAAATTAATGTTTTCTAAATAACTGCAAGTAATTTTTTCAAAGGTAAAACAAAACTGAAATTGCTTCTGTAATCTATTTATACAATTCCATGATAAAATCAGAGAAAATCACATTTTAGCTTTTTTAAACTATTTTTTTCTGAAACACCTTCCTCCCAAAGTGAAATTTAAACTAACATTCCATTTGCTTAATATTTAGATTCTTCTGAAAGTAAGGGGGTGTGGGGGAGAGCCATGGACCAGGTACTAGTTAGTTTAAATTAAGTTTCTGTAAATGAAGGGAGATGCATTCAATATTTAATTCTCTATCTCCCTTCTAAGGTGGACTGAGAAGAAAAGCAACCACCAAGAAATTTATAAGAAAGCCTGCAGGTGGCTGGAACACATCTTTATGAAACCTACAATCTCCCCAGGGTATACTGTCTCCATCTTTAAAATTAAGAAAAGCCTTTCTAATTCTTCTGATCTTTCCAGTTTACATTTAAACACTCATTAATTCTTTAAGAATACAAAGTAGCAATAAGACTATCTCTATAGACGACTATTTATAAATCTACTTAGATGTAATGAAGAATTTTTCTAAAAGTTTGTTAGTCTCTGAAAAGAAAGCACCAAAAGACCTAAAACATGTATACAATAAATGAGTGGCAAGATTCAACCAAAACAAAGAATTCCTGAATTAAAACATTCTCCTGTTGTTATGTGGTCTATTACAGCCAAGCTAAAACAGAAAAATAAAACTAAGTAGTACCACAGCTGCCTATTTACAAAGAAAAACTATTTTGGCACTAAGTTATCTCACTTAAGTTGTAAAAGCTATAATCAGAATTTGTTTAAATTGCTGTTATTCAACATTTTTTAATATAGTAATCCTCATAATCAAATATTTAAACTGCAAAAGTACTACATAAATGTTTTTCTTTGAGCAGGAGACAGTGTTTTAGAAAGGAAAATTTAAACAGTAGTAATTACCACTCAGTGCCCAAATAATTTTTCAAAATCCTCACAAATTGTAATGTAACTTCTTTCAACTTTAAGAAACATGGCTCCTTGCAGAATTAATAAGCTTCTTTGAAAGAAAAACCATATAAAAGGTTCAGGAAAAAAGTCAATATGGCAAAATATCAAAGCAGCATATACTTCAATGATTTTGTGTTTCCCAGCAGAGATCTTGGAAAGATATCCCTTCCAATTCAACAAATGAAACTGACATACTTTACTTGAAGGGGTAAAAGTGGGAGGAGGGAGAATGGAATCGGGTAGGGAGGAGCATAAAAATTGTGAAACCTTGAAGAAATTCAAGCTCATGCTTTTAGAATTTAGGTCACCCTGCCTTACACAGTTTAAAAGTAGAATTACTTTCAAAGAATACATATTTCCTCTGAGCTATGATACATATTTCCTTTTAATGTATCATATTGCAGCAATAGCTGAAATGAACGTCTAGACATCAAAAACACTTCTTACTCCCACCTACTGCTTTTTTACCTCAGGCATCAAAACTAATGAAACCTATTATCCAGAACATTGAGTTCAGTAACCACATTGGCCTTTGCAAATATTGGAGGGGGGAGGGGCACTTTCAGGGATGGGACCATTAAAATTACTGAAAATCAAATTTTGCTCCAAACTCCAGAAATACAAATAGTTTAAAGCAAGAAACATGAAACAAGGAGATTACTTCCCAGGTAGATTTCAGTGACAAACTGCTAAAGATAGCAGGGCTCTGAATGCAGGATTTATAATTTACCCACTGCCTTTGTTTTCTATCTGATCTGCAGTTTATAAAGCATACTAGTTTTTTTAACTGCTTTATTTTTTTAACTGCTTTAAATTGTTAAATCCCCTATCTAACAATTGCATAAGCAGATAGCATAATGAAACATTTATCAATTTAATTTTATGGGTTGCATCAAATGAAATGCTTTAAAGAAACAGAGAGAGAATTTTGAAGTACCTTTCTTGAAATTGACACAAAAAAACTGAGTAACAAAGTAGCATAATGCTACATTAATTCTGAAAATAGCATTACACCCATAAAAAATCCAATTACATACAACACGATTGATCACAGTTATGCTGCCATCGATTGCCTTGTAAAATCTATATTTAAAGTCATTAATAACTAAATGGACTTATTACTTATATCAAATTCAACCTACTTAGAGCTCTGATTTCATTGAATTACTTGTGGGTGTAGAATATTTGGTATCACTTAACAAACCTATACTGAAAATGGATTTTAACTTTCCCAATGTCAATTAATCAATTAAATAAGAATTAGGATAGAAGATATAGATCAAGATACTCCATTTGTTTTGACCTATTTGTAACTTTACATAATTATGAATATTGTTAATATTTTGTTTTGACCTATTTGTAACTTTAAATAATTACGAATATTGTTAATATTCATCGGACTGAAGCACAGCTGTGATTCAAAATTCTAATTTTTTTAAGTTTGAATAGTTGACAATGTTACATTAGTTTCAAGTGTACAACATACTGATTCAATTTCTCTATGTTATGCTATGTTCACAAGTGTAGCTGCCATCTGTGATTCAAAATTTTAATAGTATAATGTTTTACTAAGGAATCTCTAACAGCATGAGTTCTCTGCCAGTTGCAGGATAACCAGAATTTTAATGACAGTTTCTACACAGCATTACAGCAGTTGAGACATGACCCAAGTTAGCATTTCAATGGATCACAGGACTCCATGTAAAGCTACTAAACTTTAAATTGAAGGAGACCATAAAACTAAATTTCTAGATAAATTGAACAAGACCTTCAAAAGACAACTGCAACAGAAAACAGTCAGGCTGCAATGTTTCTTTAATAGCTACACAGTGGAAAAAAAATCTTGCACAATGGCTGTTACTGACTTCTAAGAACCAAACTTGCCTCCATTTGCTACCCCTTTCAGAGATTTTTAAAAATAATTATTACTTTTTTACCCTTTAAAGCTATCAGTGTGCTCTTAATTTTGTTATATAATACACATAAACAAAGGCCTGAAGGACAGCCATCAAAATTAAGTTATCTTTGGTTGCTAGATTATTTTCTTCTGTACCACTCTGTGCTTAAAATAGATTTTTTTTAAATAAGGCTATTATTTATTGAACAGCTATATGCTTTAAAAAAAAAAAAAGCTACATGCTCAGAAATTACAAGAAAGATCAACATTCTTAGAACAGGAGCCACCACAAGATAGAATTAAATTTTGAGAAAGAAATCCAGATATGCAGTTCAGTTAGAACATTTAGTTTAAATCATTAATACTACAAAATAAACATTTTATAAACTTAAATACACACACACACACACACACACACACAGAGCTACTAAAATTCTGACAGGGCAAGTCCCCAAATTGCCTTTTACACTAAAGCTCAAACAGTTGTCTGTCACTGCTATTACAGTGAGTAATCCTTGCAGCTGTAACTGTTTGAAATGCAGCTGTCTGGTTGGCATTCTCTCCCAACCCCCACTCACCCAGCATTTCTGTTCTTGCTACAATAATCTTAAAGAGCATTTTACAGGAGGCTTAGCCCTGGCTGAGGGCACTCTTCGGCGTGACCGAGAGAACATGGAAACACGATTCATTAGACACGCCTGGAGTGATAACAATGGTGCTGCTTCTTGCTGCCTTTCATTTCGTACATCAGGCTGAGACTAATGCATTCTCGTTACACAACAAGCACATTTACAGACAGGAAAAAACTGTAATCACCTTTGATTAAGAGACAGCATATTTTTCCTATATGAGCTGCCAGCCATACTGACATAGTAATTATTTTTTAACTGACAGGTTAAAATAGCAAATGTAGCAAAAATAACATCTGCCCAAAGAGAGAGAGAGAAAGAAGGGGGGTAGAGGGGAATACTCCACACACAAAGGTTTCTCTAGACCAGGCTCCGTGCCATACCCTTGAGACCTGGTGGGTACTTAGGCCTGTATTGAGCTAGACAGTCTATGGCAAATACAACAGAACCTTACCAAGCAATCTCATTCTACATATCCAATTCTTTGAAGGCAAAAAATACAGAATTTTTTTTTGTCATCTTAACTGTAATTATTATTGACCTACCTTCCTTTCATTCCTTTCACCACAGAACCACAGAATTCAACAGCAATATTAACCCTCTTCTCTTTTTCCATTATCCTACCTTTACTACAAAATAACTTGTTCTCTTGACTTTCTCCATTACGTAGTTTTACTACAAAGTAATTTGTTTCCCTTTACATAAAGCACTAGGCCAAAACAAAAAGCCTGCTTTCTAAGTAAAACAGTTAAAAAAAAAAACCCACAAATGTATTCTTAAAAACAAGAATGCAGAATAATTATTTTATATCTTTTTATCATTTCCCCAGCTCATCAATCACTGCACTTAGCAAAGGTTTGAATTATAGATATAAAAGCCCTCAATTTAAAAAGTGCTCAACATCGCTCGGCATCAGGGAAATCCAAATCAAAACCTCAATGAGATACCACCTCACACCAGTCAGAATGGCTAGAATTAACAAGTCAGGAAACGAGAGATGCTGGTGGTGATGTGGAGAAAGGGAAACCCTCCTACACTGTTGGTGGGAATGCAAGCTGGTGCAACCACTCTGGAAAACAGTATGGAGGTTCCTCAAACAGTTGAAAATAGAGCTACCATACGATCCAGCAATTGCACTACTGGGTATTTACCCCAAAGATACAAATGTAGGGATCCGAAGGGGTATGTGCACCCCAATGTTTATAGCAGCAATGTCCACAATAGCCAAACTGTGGAAAGAGCCAAGATGTCCATCGACAGATGAATGGATAAAGAAGATGTGGTATATATATATACAATGGAATATTATGCAGCCATAAAAAGGAATGAGATCTTGCCATTTGCAACAACATGGATGGAACTGGAGGGTGTTATGCTGAGTGAAATAAGTCAATCAGAGAAAGACATGTATCATATGACCTCGCTGATATGAGGAATTTTTAACCTTGGGAAACAAACTGAGGGTTGCTGGAGTGGTGGGGGGTGGGAGGGATGGGGTGGCTGGGTGATAGACATTGGGGAGGGTATGTGCTATGGTGAGCACTGTGAATTGTGCAAGACTGTTGAATCACAGATCAGTACTTCTGAAACAAATAATGCAATATATGTTAAGAAAAAAAAAAGAAGATAGCAGGAGGGGAAGAATGAAGGGGAGCAAGTCGGAGGGGGAGACGAACCATGAGAGACGATGGACTCTGAAAAACAAACTGAGGTTTCTAGAGGGGAGGGGGTTGGGGGGATGGGTTAGCCTGGTGATGGGTATTAAAGAGGGCACGTTCTGCGTGGAGCACTGGGTGTTATGCACAAACAATGAAATCATGGAACACTACATCAAAAACTAATGATGTATGGTGATTAACATAACAATAAAAAATTAAAAATAAAATACAATAAAAGCCCTCAATTTAAATGGAAAAAAAAGTCATAGGCCATATTATATTGAAATATATAAAGTTAATTTTCTTATAGGATTTTGAAAAGTGAACCACTTCTCCACATTCCCACACAACTGCAGTCTTTTGTGGGTTTATGTATATAGGTTGCTGGGTTATTGTTAATGGGGAGTTAGGTGGTTAACAGAAGAAATATATATTAACCAGGAATTGAAAAGATTACGGTTAAACCAAATTACTGCAAAGTATTTTCTCAAGGTTAGTGGATTCTGTATAATTATTTTTTTACATGGTTAGCCTCTTAAGCTTTCTATAACACTATTTTACAATTAAGAATGTGCTAGAAAACTAGCAAAACAATTTATATGTGTTAAAATCTGTAACTAATGAAACAAAAATAAGCAAAGAGAAAAAGTTAAGCGTGGTTCACAAAACTTTGAGAACTAAAATAGCTTTTAAAAAAAAGTTATGTAGCACAAATAAGTTTTTGTAAAACAGCAAAATGCTTGAGCAATTTTTAGCTGCTGGATTTTATCTGACCTGTGGTACCACACCAGGTTAGAAACTAGGAAATCTGCAGCCTATCTTTAATGTGTGTATAAGTGGGTCACTAAGCTCTGATGTGCATTTAAACACTGTATGTTTGGAAGAGAAATCTGACACGCACCACATTTTAAGTTTAAAATTTTTATCATCTGGAACAGAGGATAACATCTATACTATTTCTACTCTGTAAGTGTCCAAGTCTCCTTTGTCATGACTCCCCCAAAACTAATCAAACCACTTCCATGACTGCTCCGTCTGTCTTCTGTTTGGGAGATATATAATTAATGATCAATATCAAACATGTCACTACAAAATTTTTTATTAAAAATTTCAATTTAATTGAATTCTTAGTAATGAGAACATTTTGCATTAACAAACGACTTGGTTTACATATGAATTTCCATTATATTAACCTGGTTCTTAGAAGAATCTTAAAAGCCAGAATGTATAATTCTCCCCTCAAGTCTTCAAAATTAATTTATGCTTTTTTAATTCAAAAACAACCTACTGGAAAGCAATAAAAGTTCCTCAAAACTTTAAACTGAAACATATCCAGGAAAAAGCTGTCTTTATCCAAAACTTTTAACAAGCTAAGCAGTTTCCAACTAATAAGCCAAAAATTTATAAATGACCTAAATATTCCAACATGGCCAACATTTTCACTTTATGTAGGTAGTTCAACACTACAAGATTCCTTTGCAGTAATATGATTCAATTATGAAATCTGAATGCACTTTGGGAAATGGAGATCAGTTGTTCACACAGTGGTGTGAATGAGTTTAATCCTATTTTCTTTCTAAACTTAGCCAGAATGGCATTTTGACTGAAGGCTAAGGTGACCCAGTAACTCTGGATAAAGAACAACATGGGGCGGGGAAGGGCTGAGTAGGTTCAGTACCATGCCCAGCAGTGGTTTTCTCCCTGGGGTCCTAGGAGTACTATGTCCTGTGGAAGAGCCCCCGCAAGTCTCTGGCCCTTTCCAAAATCTCTACATGGCTATGAGTATTGCTGCAGTTTTTATCCATTGTAAATAATTAAATTCTACAGAGGCTTCATTCAAAAACATAAACAAATACGATGAATTTGTAAAGAAGACAGAACTTGCAAACCACTCAGAAAAAGGAATAAAGAGAACCAGAAGCCCAGAAAGCCTGGGTAACTCTGCTAACAGTTCCCTGGCTCTGCTGCTTCTTTCATAGTTCATCTCTACTCTCTCTGTTCTTTCCAGCTCTCAAACTGCAGAATTCTAATGAAGTGCACTAGAATGTGGGAAAGCCTTCCAAGATAGATTGTGAAAATTTCAAAAATTCATAGAATTAATTCCTAGCCAATCTACTCCTCATCACAAAACCCAGAACCCAAATCAACACTAGAGTTAAGCATTACAGGTAAAATCAGCCTTTTACAGGTTAGCCTTAGAATTTACTCACCAGTTAAGAATAGGTTTTTCATGGGGGGGTGGAGGGGGATACATATTTTCCAAATAATTAACTTATAAATTACCTTTTGGAACACACAATATTAATACTTAGTCAACTGGTGTTTGCCCATGTTGATTCTCCTTTCCACAATTTAAAAAACAGCTATTAAAAATTGTAACAATTAAAAGCTGCTTTAATTAGCATTTGCCACTTAAGGGAAAAGGAGAGTTATTTGAGAGTAAAGGAGTAACTCAGAAAGCCTCTGTGGTACCTGTAATATTTCTTGAGAGCTATACATTAGATGTTTGTTGTAAAATAATTATTTATTGGGGCGCCTGGGTAGCTCAGTCGTTAAGCATCTGCCTTCGGCTCAGGTCATGATCTCAGGGTCCTGGGATCAAGCCCTGAGTCGGGCTCCCTGCTCAGCGGGAAGCCTGCTTCTCCCTCTCCCACTCCCCCTGCTTGTGTTCCCTCTCTTGCTGTCTCTCTCTCTGTCAAATAAATAAATAAAATCTAAAAAAATAATAAAAATTAAAAAATAAAATAAGTATTTATTTTGTATGCAATTCTCTATTACCGCTCACAATTTTAAAGCCTGTTTTTAACTGTGCTTCAAAAACAAAAACTACATATGGAATAATATAAGGTTAAAAGTTCAATTATACATACCATGATCACAACTTTTTTTTTTCCATGACCACAACTTTTAAGATGCATGTTCAAATATCTTATAATGGAATGAACAAAAATTATAATTGCTGTAAATTTTTATCCAAGCTTTTTATACCACATTTTAAATATAAGTACCCAGGGGCGCCTGGGTGGCTCATTCATTAAGCGTCTGCCTTCAGCTCAGGTCATGATCCCAGGGTCCTGGGATGAAGTCGGGCATCGGGCTCCCTGCTCAGCGGGAAGCCTGCTTCTCCCTCTCCCACTCCCCCTGCTTGTGTCCCCTCTCTCACTATGTCTCTCCCTGTCAAATAAATAAAATCTTTTAAAAATAAAGTGCTGTATTTAGCCTTAAAATGACAATGAATACCCTAACTAAACTCTGCATATTTTCTAAAAACAGTATTACCCCTAACAATGACTTAGCAACTCAAACGTTTATCAGAAAATAAAGAAAACAGCCTTAAGACAAAATGCCGTAAACTTGAAACAGATGTTGTTTGGACAGAAGGTATACATATTAACACCCTGTAAAGTACAGATACCATAGTTGAGTTTCTTTTACACTCCAGATTCTTCAAGAAGCAAAAGCTTGTTAACAGTTCTCACTGCTTTCACTCCCGGCACCCTGAGACTACTCTCCATGAGAGAGCCAAAGGGATCTTTTCAAAACATAAATCAAGCCATAGCATTCTTCTGCTGAAAATTCTACTCCAATGGCTTCACACGACATTAATGACCGATTTAAGGTCCTTAATGCCTTGTTGCAAGGTCCCACCTGATCACATCTCCAGTGATCTCTTCCATCCCCCACTGGTTTTCCAGTTTCAACAGCACTGGCCCTCTGTCTCCTTCTCCAACAAAGTGAGCTCAAGGTCTTCGCCCTTATTTCCCCTGTGTCTGTCTGGCTGGTGTATTCTCAGGTCTCAACTCTAAGGTCATGTCCCAGCGGCTTTCCCTAACTACTCCTGTATCTGAAGTACCCCTTTCCCAGCCGCTCATTTTCTCTCAGCTGCTTTGTACAACATGACCATGAGAAGCTCTTCACTCACACACAAGAATGCCACCTCCATGCACACAAGGGCAATGTCAATACTTGGCATGCTCACTATACTGCACAGAACCTTCCACAAAGAAAAACACTGTGACCTCAAGAAAGTGGAGCAAAAGACAACCTACTACCCAAAGACAATGTTACTCAACTTTTCAGACATGAATATTAAACATGACAAAGCAGCATGGTATTAGGGATGAGTCTAAGAATTTTGACACTACATAAAATAGCAAAACAAACTCTTTCTATAAAAGGCTTAGTTTTTTTTCCTACTTATGATTTAAGGAACATTGTACACATCCTCAGAGTTGTGATTTTATTGTTTCCATGGAAACCAAACAGGGTCATAATTAAAGCACAACAACATTTCTATAGAAACATGTATAAATGAAAGATGTGATAAAATAATATCTTATTTGAACCTATGATAATTAGCAAGATTACAATGAATAATGAGAAGGATTCTTGAGGGTAAAATCAAGAAAACTATATTAACTTAAAACACTTTATAATAATGACAATAAACTATCACAATTTAAAGCAGTTACTAGTGAGTCTCCCACCAGTTTTGTGTGTTAAAATCAGACGGTTCTAAATTATAAAACTTCTATCCTAAAAAGCAGAAATTAGAATATATCCTAACATTCAGAAATAGAGCTCTTTGTTTTTTCTAGGCATACGTGATTTTAGTTATCAACTTTACAGGTTATTGCTATTATTACTTATGAGGCCTCTTTCACTAAGAATTCACAATGTCCTCTAATTTCTAATGACTGTCATGTTCATCAAATTTAGAACAACAAAATAAAGTTACATAATAACGGAGCGACATTAAATTTTTAAATTTTAATTATATATTGATATAATTGTACGTATAACAAATGTGTTACTTGTTCCATTCTATAAAGTCCTTATGTAATTATCTGAAGCCACATCTATGAAGGCCAGGAGAACCTTTTTGCAAAAAACATTCTGCAGAAAACTAACGTAGAATCATTTCTGTGTACGTTTTAGCAATTTCGTATGATTTTCGTTCCTGGATTCTCAACTATCTCTGGCTTATTCACGGAAATCAAATTTTTGTGATCCTTTCTCAAAATTTTCTAAAAGTGAATTTATGTTTTTAATCAAGTATAACTTAAACATATGAAAATCAATGATAAATTCTCAATTTAAGACACAATATTTAAAAGATATATTTTATCTATTTCAGGATAACCCAAATATACTCTGAGCTAGATTAGTGAAAACCCCATTTTCAGCAGAGATGCTTAAAAATGAAGGTGAATAGAGAAGAAACTGAAACACAATGGCTCTTTTAAACTGACCAGACAACTATTCACTATTCATTTTCATTTTGTATCCTTTAGTCTGGAAAAAGCAAGGCCCCTTCTAATTTTCAATTAGGCATATGCTGTCCTGTTTAATTTTTTCTCTAACCATTTTGCCCTTTTGAAGGTGAACTTAAATTAAGTCAAAGACATATAATACACAGACAGTAATCTGGAAATGGATTTTTGCCGCCCCAAACCAGACATTATGCCTTGCCAAGGGAGAAAGTCTGTATAAATAAGACTATTCACAAAATAGGAAGCATCAGCACATGTCCATTTACCTTCAGGGTAGTCACCAAAACTTGAAAGCACCATTAAGCACAGCATCAATGCTTTTGTCTAAAAGATCTCAGAGACGAGAAATGATCTTGGTAGCATAAATATCTATGATTTTCCAGGAAACAAACAGGTTTCTTAGACTCATAAGAAACTGCCTACACATTTCTTATTAACTATGAAAATCACCTCCGCATTTGAAGGTATCATACTTTTATACATTTAAGAAAAAAAATTCTTGGCCGCATTGGAATAACATAAAAATTGTTTTATACTTACTTTACTTTAGTTCAGGTTAAGAACAACTGTTTTTAAAAATAAAAGACTCCAGATTGCGCAGTTTCAATTCTCCACTGCTCATTTTCTATGACAATCTGACCAAGAATTTCCCTGGGGAAAAGGGGAGATGATATTCTGAAACCTCGTTCTCAGAGAAATAAATCTTTGATAACATGTCCAGTTTTTCTGGAAATATTAATGAAAAGAAATGATATCATAAACTGAAAGTCAATTTTAGAAATGAGCAAGTCAAGCTCGTCAAAAGGCCAGAAAGGACTTTCTGGAAAGAATGATAAGCATCTTGGAATCTCACTACTTCTCTCACACACTGAGCTCCAATCTGCAGCCGTTTCCCTGTGAGCCAATGCACTTGATGGGTGTGATAACAGATGGATCATTGTATCTGCCAACTTCCTGTGATGTACTGTATGGGGACTGATAATTTAGTGACTACAGAAGTCCTACAACAGACAATGCAAGCAATCCTGGCATTCAGTAAGTAGCTGCATGCAGTTCTTTGACAGTCTGTAGGTGTTGAATATATGCGGATTATTGTACAGTGTAAGCTCTCTGCAAGTATCTATACCACTTTCAAAAAAAGAAAGAAATTAAAAACTGGGCAAGCTAAGAACTAAACAGAAAAACAGCAAAGAACAAGTATATCTTATCTTTAAGGTGGCTTTTTTTTTTTTTACTTAAAAACACATGAAGGGGCGCCTCGGTGGCTCAGTCATTAAGCATCTGCCTTCTGCTCAGGTCATGATCCCAGGGTCCTGGGATCAAGCCCCACATCGGGCTCTCTGCTTGGCGGGAAGCCTGCTTCTCCCTTTCACACTCCTCCTGCTTGTGTTCCCTCTCTCACTGTGTCTCTTTCTGTCAAACAAATAAAATCTTTAAAAACAAACAAATATGAAAAATATATACTGCTCAAAGGTCTTATCACAGTTTCATGACCAGGTTAACTAGAAATAAACACGTACATAGCCATTATGGGCTTGGTTTTCAAATTGCACAACCTGTCAATAGCGACATTTTGGGTGAAATAATTCTTTGTTCTAGGGGAGCTGTCTTGTGCATAAAAGGATGTTTAGTAGCATCCCTGGCCTCTACCCAATTAGATGCCAGGAGCACCCTACCCTCAGTGGTGACAACCAAAAAATATATCCAAACACTGCCAAATGTCCTCTGGGGAACAAAATCCGCATCCCCCCACACACCCCTAGTTAAGAATCACTGACGAAGACAGTCTAGAATTGTACTCTTCCAATTCTAATGTTTACTTTGGAGGAGAGAGAAAGACTATAAGGAAAGGGAATGTTTATTTAAGGAACTATACACAAAATAACCAAATAGAATCTATATTGTGTGGACGAGTTAAGTACGTATTACTAAAAAGAGGAATGTCCATTTAAAGACTGAGTGAATGAATTGTTCATCAACTGCGCAGGAAACTGGAAAAGCAACTTCTGTTAACAAATGTAAGAAGTGTGCTTAATTCTTTCTGCAAGTCAGAAAAAAATTCATAGCTTTACTACAATACTGAGTACAAATAAGACCGATGATACTTCCTTAACAAATCCCCATCAAATGAACCCTGCATTATGCTGGGCACTGATTTTACAGAACTGTCAACTTTAACAGATGCTTAGAGATGAAACTCTCTAGGTTTTAGGTTCTAGTTAAAAAAAAAAAATTCTTATTTATGCATGTACTCGTAAATGTGTGTGCCTGTATACACTCAAAATCGCAATGCAATCACATTTTAGAAATCTCAGTACCAAATTAAGTATGGCCATGTTATTTTACTTGCGTATCACTGGGCCCTGCCAAATTTACTCAAGTTCTTGGCCATTTCTGCAGTAACTATAATGTAATGCCACTCTCTAAGTCTAAAGTACAAGATCTCTTTTTAAGAACTTGTTTTAGGATACTCTACAATATTAGCACTTGTAATAAATGTCCTATAATCAAATTAAGTATGCTATTTGTTCATGGAAATGTGGTTCTCTTTCTTCTCATTTCTCTCTGCCTGCTCTTTTTGCAATTTTGATACCTGCCAATCCTGAGTTATACGGTGGGAGGAGAGAGAGGAGGAAAAATCAGAGTGGGGGGAAAAAAGTTCAACAGTACATGCAGCAGTTACAATTCTTCAATTAGGAAAAATTAAAACTAGAAGGTTCCTGAAAACCATGAGTAAATTTCATTTACTAATGATAATAATACAGGCATAAAGAGAAGAATCCTTGGCAATTGGACAGAAGGAACATGGGTGAAAGGGCAAAATTTCCCCCAACCAGAAGAGGCCATCAGCACTACTAAACAAAACCAGACCCAATTTATGGCAGGCCCCACAGTGTTTACTCTTCTTCCTATACTTCTTTCTCTTCTTTACCACATGAGCAGCCTTTATTTTCAAATTCCCAAGGAACATCCATAAAACCTAGCACTTTATCCTGCAATATTCATCCTGTCAGTCAAAAATGCCGGAAGTCCAATCCTGGCCTCCCCTCTCCTCCCGCCTGCAGGACTCCTAAATGCAAAGGCTCAACCTAAACAAGAATGGAAATAGAAACTTCTAACAATCTGAAAACTGCCTGTGTGTGAAGAAGAGCTAGATCCAGCATGACTGTAGGTCAAGCTGGTACAACAACTCAAGCTGTGCTCAAACACTGGCCTTAAAAGCTTCTGGGACCATGGTGATTGGTCTAATTAGAGATCTCTGGATATAGACAGACAAGCTCTGCAGGCCACAGCTCATCCCATTTGACACAGTCCGTTTTCCAAGGATGGCGCTGCCACAACACATGCCATCCTACATGTTCTTTTTATATTATGACCTTGTCACTCTTCCTAACAAGTGGCAGGGTCTATATCCCCTTCCTTGAATCTAAGTAGCTCTTTGTGACTGCCTCAACAAACAAAATTTGACCAGAGTGATGCTATGCCAGTCTCCAGGTTCAAAGTTTCAGGAACTGACAGTCTCCACACCCTGCCTCTTGGAACATTCATTTCTGGAATCCAACCATCATGTTATGAAGAAACCCAACCCATATGGAAAGGCCACATGTGGTTGTTCAGTCAACTATCTCAGCGAGGTCCCGCCAACACCTAGCATCAACCACCAGCTATGTGAGTAAAGACATATTCTAGAGAATATGAGGGCCTAGCCATAGAGTTACTCCCAGTCTTGAAGTCTTTCTGGAGGAGCCCTGAGACATGCAGGAGCACAAACTAGTAATCTCTGCTATGTCTGAAGTTCTGACCCACAGGGTCCATGGGCATAAAAAAACAGCTGTTTTTTTGCCACTAAGTAACTCATCCAGTGTAACCACTGTCCCAGGTAGAGCAGACTCAGTAGCTCTTTCACTAAAACAAAACCATTAAAGTACTTCACACTAGTTTTGCTGTAACATAATCTGGATGATCCATTATTGGGTAAGAAATCATTGGGTGGAAGTGTATACTGACAGTGGAAAGGCTGAATTTTAAAGGTAAATGATTTCATTACTAAGCGCAATATAAACAAAGATAGATACAGGGAAATGAAATGGCAAATTCATAATTTACAACATTACATATTAATATAGGAAATTTTTATGAGAAATATTATGCTGTAACAGGATACTAGGATGGTCTTAGCTCTAACACAAACTGGCTATGTGGCTTTTAATTCACATATTTATCCATTCTGCCAAGTATTTACTGAGTGGTTATGATGTGCTAAGCACTACTCCAGGAGCTAAAAATTCAACAGCCATCATAGCAGAGGGGTTCCCTATTTTCACAAAACTTTCATTGTAGTGGGGAGAGGCAGATTAAAATAATAATTTCTATCAAATTATTCCAATCCATATTAAGTGCTATAAATGACTACTGAAGGCCAATGGAGATAGGGGTTGAGATGCTACTTCATATGAGATAATATGGCAGTTTTAAAACATGACCCTAAATTTTTTGACAGTCCTCCCACTGAGTGGTAGGGTCTATATCATATCTTCCCCTTGAAGCGAGGATTTGTGACTGTATCAACCAATGAGCATGGTGAAAATGAAGCCATGTGTTCTCTAAGGTTCAGCAATATAAGGCTTCCACCCTGTTCACTGTATTAAGTCTGACTACCCTGAGGCCACTATACTGAAAGGAAACCCAAGCAACATGGAAAATCTACTAGCAGGGACTCGAATCAGCAATCCCAGCTGAGCCCAGTCTTCAGGCCATCCCCGCCCCCAGAGTCAGAGGAGTAAAGAAGCCTCCAGATGATTCTAGCATCCAGCCATTCAACTGCAGTTTACCCCACTGAGGCCTCAGATATCATGGTACAGAGACAAACCACATCTACTGTGCCCTGTCTAAATTCTTGGCCTAAAGAATATGTGAGCACAATAAAACAGTTGTCATTTACACTACCAAGTTTGGTGTGGTTTGTTATACAACAATAGATAAGTGAAGCAAATGATATGGGGAAGACCACTACAGGGAGGGAGCATTTGTTCCGAGACCTTCAAGCTGTCAAATAGCCAGGCTCATTAGGATGTAAGGAAAAAGCTGGCCAAAAAGGGAGAACAGCAGGTACAAGTTCTTAAAGCAGGAAGGAGTTTGGAGGTATAGGAGATAAGTCAATCAAATGGTAAAAGCTAGATGATTCAGAGTTTGGTGCACCTTTATGAGTTATTTAGAAATTATTTTCAGTGTACAAGGAAGCTGCTGTAACGCTTTAGGTAGGGCAGTTTTTCAAAGACCTCTTTGGCGGCTGTGTGTTTCTAGATGTTAAATGAGGAAATTGAACTAAATGCTATAGTTCCTTTAGATCTACCATGCAAAGACTCAATGTTTTTCACATTGAGTCTCTAGAAAATCCTTAAGCTCTCCACAACACAAATACAAATTATCTTGTATTTTCACAAAGTTAAGTAATCTTTTAAAATTAATGCTTATTTGGGATCATCAGAATAACTGCCTCCTCACTGAATGCCACCACACAACTGCAGCGCACCAACATTTACATGTGTGTTCCCCCATCATGGGCCAAAGAGAAAAGAACACAGACTTGGTCTATATTTGATGCATTCACTCCAAATGAAGGCCAAATGAAGTTGCAGAAAACTGTGCAAAGGGAAGTTTTACAGCATTTCAAACAGGGGGAAGTGTTGGAAGAACGGAGTCATCACACCTTTCCCAGTAGAACACGCAAGCCAAAATTAAGCAGATTTGTTTCAAAGCAGACAGTACCAAATTCTTGCCAGGAGCAGAAAGTTACAACCCAGTAAACATCAGGTAGCATAAAATGCTATGCTGTTAATCTGCATTTTTGTTGGTTATATAGTTTGGATTGTTACATTTAACCTATAAAATTATTTTTTATAATTACATATGCTATAAGCATAGGTATTTATTCCAAATTAGTGGTGTCCAACTCTCTAAAACCATAAGATGTTTTCTTTAACAATGGTGAATATAAATTGGTGACTTTTACATCGTATATAACACATATTAATTATATGCACATTTTCATCAACATTTTATTTTCCAGAGTAAACTTAAGATCCCAGATGACCTACATCATTATTATTCTAAGTTAGCGTAATAGAAGATAACCAAGGTGAACCATCAAGAGTAAAAGTTAAGTAACCAAAAGTAAGTTATTTTGAAATAATTGTGTTTTGAGGACGAGTTTTCTCCTGCCAACTTTGTCTTCACTTTGGCTAATCTTTGTTATGCTTCAAAGCCTAATTCAAGTATCATCTCTCTTTATGAACATCCCAGATTGATCCAGCCCAAATTCACGTGAGTACCTCTAAACTCCCAGATACTGTCTACATCATTCCTAGGCATGCTGCCTTACACTGTTAGCTGTTTTGTGCATTCCTGTTGCCGAGACAGCTGATGATAACCCGACAATCATGGTGGTGGCAGTGGGCTGATGATGCCCACAATGGCAGCAGCTTTCATTTACTGACAGATCAAGCATATCTGTTCCAAGCACAAAACTCAACTCTCCATAACAATCTCCATTTTAAAGATAAAGAAAATGAGGTCATAGGAATTATCTAATTTTCTCAAGGCCACTAAGCTAACAAATGAGCTAAAATTCAAAAACTGTGGTCTCTTTTGTAACACTAGTGTTAACAGCACGGGACTCTGAAACCTCAGATCAAAGTCACAGGGGACGTGAAAGTTAAGATGGAAATTCTCAGGTACCCCAAATTACATTAAAATCACAGGGAGAGGGCGCCTGGGTGGCTCAGTCATTAAGCGTCTGCCTTTGGCCCAGGTCATGATCCCAGGGTCCTGGGATTGAGCCCCGCGTCGGGCTCCCTGCTCAGTGGGGAGTCTACTTCTCCCTCTGCCTGCTGCCCCCCTTGCTTTGTGCTCTCTCTCTGATAAATAAATACATAAAACCTTAAAAAAATATATGTGTATATAATATTGTAACTCCCAAACTAATAAAGAGCTTAATACATGTTGGTTGCCACACTATTCTACAGACGTAACTAAAAATAAGCCATTATTTAGATGTTATTTTGTTAAAATCTAAAATGACTTAAGTATTCCACAAAATAAATTTTATAAAACACAGTCCCCATTCTACAGATATTTATTCAGCCTAGACTTAGAAAATTATGATAATGTCCATGGTTTTCAAGGATTTCTTCTTTTTTTAACACATCAGAGTTTGTCGATGGTGTTAGGTACAGAGAACGGATAGAGAATATGAGGGTAATGACATGGAAGGCTGGCAGGGGAACCGAAGACCTCTTGGGTGGTCCCCGGATGTGTCTCAAGGCTCAATTCTGTAAAAGCAGCAGAGACCAAGCTGGAACTCTCCCAAAGCTACACAGTCTTTTTACTGGTTGCTTCTAGCCTTAGAGTTTTATGATTCAGTGAGGTGGATGGTGAGTTAAACTGCTGTCTTCCCACACCAGACATTTGTCTGTGGCCATCAGGATAAATCTGGGGAGCTCAATTAACACGTGTCTGACCTTGGTTAAGACATAATTCCTCAAAAGACATCTGCCATTATTGTGACCTACCAGAAAATTCCAAGTAAAGGTTATTAGCTGGCAGTGAAAGGTGTGAAAGCTTTATTCTGTAGCATTTTTTTTGTTCTACTTTGTTTAACCAATAATTCTAAGGCACTACAGTTAAAGGTATTTTAAGATAACTAAAACCTCTGCCATAGGATGTTTACTTTACTATCTGAGAAAAAAGGAAAGAACCAAGTGTTTTCAGATCAAACCACCCTTAAATGCCTATTTACTAAGAACTGCTGAAATTCAGAGCAATTAACACATTTGGTTAATGGAGGATATCACAAAACCATATACAGCTGAGAAATATTCCTGGATTCTCTGAATCTACGATTACCACCTTAGTGGTAACAAAGGGGTCAAGAAAAGACAGAGCTGTAGGTGAGACTCCAGGCTTTCATCAGAAAAAACAGAAACGCAATGATATGCCAAGACTTCCTGCTAACCCAAGGCCCTCTGAATCAAGAACATCATAGAGAATATTTCCCAACATTTCAAAGTTTGAAGAAAGAAAACTTTATATAGTGTCCTACAGCTTACTGATTGCATAAACTAAAAGATAAAGGTGATTCGATGATGATTGATGAAAACTTGGTAGGTTTTCTAAATTACACTCAGCAGGGAACAACGCATCACACAATGCAGATTCTCCTTTTTTCAAAGAAGGATATCACAATCTCTAGAGAAAATACTGCTTTTCAGTGGTCAGTATTATAATCCCACCAAGGGGTCCTAGTTCATAACTAAAACAGTTTGTCGTCTAAAGTCAAAGCTAAAATGTTTTGTTATACTTACCTTTTTTTAAGAAAAAAGATAAATGACTCTCCTACAGTTACAATAAAATGGTTTTTTTTAATATTTTCCCAATTTGATTTTAAATTCCTTAAGGGGAGAAAACATGTCCTTTACCTCTTTTATTTCATACATTACCTAGCACAAGGTAATATGCTTGCTGAGAATTTACAAGATGAATACACGGATGCAAACTGTTCTAGTTTTGAAGGCAGATAGGACCTTTAAAACAATTTTAAGTATACTTCTTTTTATAACTTATCTAGGAACAAAATTATCATAAAAAGGAAAATTTACATAAAGACAGCAAAAAGTATACCCCCGCCCCTTTTCCAGCATGCTCTATCCTTGTTACCCTGCTTTATTTTCCTCCAGAGCATTTTTACCACCATCTGACATACTATATGTGTTTATTATCTGTCTCCCATCACCCACTAGAATGAATGTAAGCTTAATGAAGGCAAAGATTTCCCTACTTTGTTTCAAAGTTATATCCCCAGTGCTCAGAAGATTCCTTGGGACCCACTACACATTCAATAAGTATCTGTTAAATCCATCTTCAGGATCCATTAACAATATTCTTATTTCTTCTAGCAGTATCTGTAGAGCTCCAGTTTTAACTAACAAATGAGTGAATCTTCCAGATATATGCATGTAAACAAAAAATTATTTCATCCCTTGTGAAATACAAGGTATAATATAGCAGGTAACTGAAGAAGGGCGCATTTGAGATAGCAAACCATCACATCCTCATCTAATCACAAAAAAGGACCCGGAAAAGCAGACAATTACTAAACCTGGTCTAAAACTATAATCTTCAATAACAAGTGGTCATCACTAAAGTTAACTGTCTCTCATGCAGCAGCAAAGAACCAATGTAGCACTGACTTGAAAACTATAACATCACTAACACTATTCTTGCAACATGTTGTTTCAGGGAGGTTTTTAACTAGCATGATCCCTATGCAGCAGGAAAGTGGCAGCAATGATACAGTCGTCACATTTTAATCTAATTACTTTTAAATGTTTATCTGCCTGGGGCGCGTGGGTGGCTCAGTTGGTTAAGCGACTGCCTTCGGCTCAGGTCATGATCCTGGAGTCCCGGATCGAGTCTCACAGCGGGCTCCCTGATCAGCAGGGAGTCTGCTTCTCCCTCTGACCCTCCCCCTTATCATGTGCTCGCTCTCTCTCTCTCATTCTCTCTAATAAATTAAAAAATTCTTTAAAAAAAATGTTTATCTGCCTTCCTTGACTACAAGTTCCTTGTCTACAGGATCTGTGTCTGTTATCCTGTTTGGTTCCCTCAACTGCTAATTATTTCATTATTTGCTTAGTTTTTTTAAAAAACTCTGTCCCCGTTAGAACATAATAATCATGAGGGAGGGCAGAGAGACAACAGGACTGAGCACAACAAATAAATATATGTTGATCTGAATTCAATACAAAGATCAAGATGCCAATAAAATCAATCTTCAATCTATAACCTCATTTCTAAACAATTATCATATTAAATATGATATATATATATTTATAAAGGAACCTAATATAAAGGCAATTAAATAAACTTCAATCTGTTAACATTATGTTTCAAACCTAATATATTAAAGCTATGCATAATCAGTTACTGTAATTATATAAAGGGCTATAAACATTAGGTGGCAGCAGCAGTACACTGTATTATAATCCTAAAATTGATTTTTTATATTCTCATATATAGAAACCTGATCCATAAGTGGGATCACACAAATAGCCTCACATGTAAAATGTGCGAAAGGAACTGAAAACATAATAATAAAACATAAAAATAACATCTCTTTGTATCCACATTTTTAAAATTATTTCTATAATAAAATAATTGAGCAATATCAAAATGGAATTGGCAATTTCCTATAAATGTACTCACATGTTTGCTTTCTACCAGCGCTCTCACATTCCACATCCAAGTTGCCAAGCTCCTACCTTCGAGAGGACATCCACAGCATGACCACTTCTCACCGTCCTCAGCACACCCACCATGGTCCAAGCCACCACTAGAACTCACCCAGATCACTCAACAGCTTCCCTGTTTCTGCACTTGCCCTCCCATCCCGCCCCCAATCCAGTCTACTCCCCACATGGTAGCTAGACAGATCCTTTAAAACAAAGTTAAGTTAGGTCACCTCATTCCTCAGCTCAGAACCCTTCAATGGCTTCCCAACTCAGAGAAAGGCTGTACTGTCTTCAGCACCTTCTGTGAATAATATCCCCACTCACCCTACCCCAACTTCACCTCACTACCCTTCCCTGTGCTCACTCCATCCAGCCATACTAGTTCTTCATCAGGTCAACAGGCACCACCGACCACCTCAAGTGCCTTTGCATTTGCTGTTTTCTCTTCCTGACAGGCTCTTCTGACAGCTATCTGTCCACATGAGTTTTTCTATCTTCAGTTCTCTGCTCAAATGCTACCTTAATCTGTGAGACTTTCTATGACCACTCTATTTAAAATAGCAGCCATACTCCTTTTCATGGCTTCATTTTCCCCCATGACACTAATCAGCATCTGACATACTTTATATTTTATATGTCTACTTCTTTACTATCTCCCGTACTAGAACTTAAAATGCACAACAACCAATGTTTTAGTATGTTTTCCTCACGGTTTTATTTCCAATGCCTTGAAGAGTGCCTGTTAAGTAGTGGCAGTCAAATATCTGTCAGGAAATGATCCCTAATATCAAACAAGCATATAACAATAGTTTTACAGCTGTTTATAACTCAAGACAATAAGCTATATTAAAAGTTCAAGGGGCACGTGGGTGGCTCAGTTGGTTGAGCATCCAATTCTTGATTTTAGCTCAGGTCATGATCTCAGGGTCATGGAATCAGGCCCGGCATTAGACTCTGCACTCAGCACAAAGTCTGCTTGTCCCTCTCCCTCTCCCTCACACACTCGCTCTCTCTTGCTCTCAAATAAACAAAATCTTTATTTCTTTTTTAAGGGTGAAGTGAAGTGAAAGTTTATTTATTTTTATTTGAGAGAGAGAGTAAACAAGTGAACAAGGGCGAGAGAGAGCAAGAGCATGAGCAGGGGGGAGGGGGGGATGGGGGGTGGTAGAGGAAGAAGCAGACTCTCCACTGAGCAGGGAAACTGACGCAGGGCTCTATCCCAGGACCCCAGGATCATGACCTGAGCCAAAAGCAGACACTGAACCTATTGAGCCACCCAGGCACCCCAATAAATAAAATCTTTTTTTAAAAAAGTTCAAGATTACTATTCATTTATTTACTACCTTTTTAAGTTCAAGCATAAACAATTCGTGTGTGTGTGTGTGTGTCTATGTTTAAAAATGAAGTGAGACTTTTACAAAACATATATTTCAAAGTAATGTGAATTTAAGTTAAATGTGTTACAGTGGCCACCATAACATGCTAGATTTACATTTTTTAAAAATAAGCACCATTTTTACAGTGTCTTTGAAGTATCAGAATTGCAATAAATAAATAAAGTATTAGAATTACAAGCAGCCAAGCTCTTCCGTATACTCAAATCAAACAGGTAAATTCAAAATTGCCTGCTATATTTTATCTTATCTACTGACAAGCTCTGTGGGTTCAGGCTCTACTGGCTGCAGAGATAGAATTACACGTTTGCTCTCTACCAAATGACTCTATAATCAGTGTTGATTGCTTAATTCTGCACTATACCAGTAGCTAACCACTGATTATGAAATGCTCAGTTTTAGACTATTTTCTTTACTCCTTACATACGGTAGAATAAACATTTGAGCAAGAGATGGAAATAATAAAAAAACTCAGGAAACTTTCACAATAGGGGCGCCTGGGTGGCTCAGTCGTTAAGCGTCTGCCTTCGGCTCAGGTCATGATCCCAGGGTCCTGGGATCAAGCCCCGCATCAGGCTCCCTGCTCAGCAGGAAGCCTGCTTCTCCCTCTCCCACTCTCTCTGCTTGTGTTCCCTTTCTCGCTGTGCCTCTCTCTCAAATAAATAAATAAAATCTTTAAAAAAAAAAAAAGAAAGAAACTTTCACAATATAGTATGCCTCCAAAATTCTCACCTGTCCTTTGTCAGGATGATCAGTATTATAGTTAACCTTAAAAGTGAGTTAGAAAACACCCAAACTAAACACATATGTGAAAAAGCCATCACTGTAACTTCTTAACTATAATATGTAGTAAGAATATTTTTTCACCTACATACTTGTACAGGTTCCAAAGAAAAAGTTACAAAATTGCTTGGAAAAGGTTCTTTTTTTGCTTTGCTTTCTATTATTTTGTTGTTGTTCTTGGCGGGTGGTGGGAGAGGCACAGAGCATGAAGAGAAATTTTAGAATTTAACAAATGCTGAATATTTTTCTTCCTCCCTTGGTATGAAACTAAATGAGGGTATGCGCTACTTTGCTACATCAGTATACACAGAAAATTATCATGCCAAATTATATGCACAGAACAAATGAAATAAAACACAAAATTATTTCTTGATCACAAATTAACTAAAAAGAAACAATGATCACCAAAACCATGGAAATTCAGGCATGTCTTTACTTCCTGAAAGTTGGCTTAGAAAGATCTCAATTACAAATGGGTTTGTGTTCCAAAATTTGATTTGTAAATCACTGACTTGAAATTTCAAACTTTGTTCTCCTACAGGAACAATGTTAAACACATCAGTTAGGCTCCCAGGTTGTCCATAACAGCTGATATTACCTTAACCTATACTTCTTCTTGGGAGCTGACTCACCTCCATTATTCTTCTTGGGACCCCCCTTCTTCTAAAATGTGTAAATTAAACTGTGCATTGATTTTTCTGATCTAAGCTAGATATATAACCGCCATGCTTGCTATATATTGCTATGAAAACAAGCAAACGACCGCAGGGCAAGGCAAGAAGAGTAAACGATACTTTCTGTTCTTCATGTCTCTGGAGAGGGCTGGACCCTGATGAGTTTTGTTCATGTTCCTAAATGGGATATATTAAAGTTACAAATCCTAACCCACGTAAAGTGCGTATATAAACCCTATTTCCGAGCAAAAAGAAAATCATAGCAATCTGTACCTTTATAAAAACAAGTTATGGATTGGCTGAGACCACACACATACACTTCCTTCAAATTCCCAATTATTTAGCCAACGCTATAGAACTTAATAAAAGCCAGGTGACGATAAGGAGCCACAGAATAGGCACATACACAGTTTATCTTTGCTTGGCTTTTCCTTCACCCCTTGGGTTCCATGTGCCTCACATAAGGAAGGGTCCCAACTGAGCTGAGAGATTCCTGCTATTCCACACTGTCCCAAAGGTTTAACTCACCATTTGGAAGTACTCACACCATGATTCCACTGAAAGGAATGTTTCACAGTAAACTTTCCTCATTCCTAAATCAAACTCAGCATCAACAAGGCCATATCCTGATCTAGAATGAGAAAGCAAAGCTGGTCCCTGAAAATTCCCCTTCTCCTGCCCTCCACTGTCCCAAAGAGCTTGGCTCCCAGCAGTCTAATCCTAAGAATGATTTCAGATTCCTTTTCTGAAATTGAGTGATTATGACACTGAGTTTGGTCTGAGGACCAAAATATAAATCCTCAATTCTCCATTTTAATGGTTAATCAAATTGGCTAATATAATTAATACCTCATCTACTATACTTTCCACTATGAATTCATAGCCACTATGAATGTATATTCTGTATGGCTCCAACTACTTCTCAGAGAAGCTTTTAAAGGTTAAGTGAGATAATGTCTGAAGGTACCTAAAACAGTCTCCAGCAGAGAGTAAATGTTCCATGAAAGATTGTGGTAGTCTGTGCATGTAAGTACTCTGTCTTAGTACACTAATACATCTAATAGATTTAATTATTTGCTATCTAATCATCAACATCCATGCGACACTGCTTCAAGTTGCACTTCACAGCTTCACTGTGGTGTTTCTGCCCTGTAGATGCTCCACTTAATTCATCTCATACTACTTACAAAGGTAATTTCATGTCTGCGTGTCTAACAAAATAGCATTGCAGGGCACATGCGGTTGTCAGTACACTAACTTCATATTATGATTCCATTATCTTCATATAGCCATTTAAATAAAATTGGCTTATCAATATCACCTCCATCAGATCAAGAAATTATCATCTATCATTCTTCTATACTACAAGAAGTATCACCTGTCTATACCAAACAAGGTAGCCAAACTTGTAGAAGACAAATTGCTCTCTGGAGGGCATGGGAGTAAGTTTAATTCCCCTATATCTACTGGTATATTGTTAGATAAGGTAATGCTGATCAAATCAAAGATAGATATAAATAGCAAATGGAAATCTTTAACAAGGAATCCTGACATTTAACTTCATGCACATCACTAGGTATCCTTGAAGAAAGGGACATCTCAATGTACATATGCTTTCCTTGTCATAGACTGAAAAATAACTTAGGATGGTTTTGTGGAGCTGAGTCCCAGGGACGGCAGCTGAATGCTTGGCCCCCACCTCACCTTTTAAGAGGACTGGAAGGGTCCAGTCCAGAGATTCCATGTTCTCTCCTGCTGCTACATAGTTTTCAAAGTAAACAGCATATAGTAATTCCTAAGTAACTGCTTCAAATACTTTATCAATTAGTCTAATCCTGTTGAGAAAAAAGTTTTAAAATTCCCCACACAATAGTAACATGTTTTAATAGCCTATTCCAAGTTCTCTGCAATAGCTAAACAAACCAACAAAGAAAAATTGAGTTCTTTCCTATTTGTGACAAGAAAGGTTTAAAATTTTGCTAACAAAAAAATTACTTTAAATTTTGATAAAATTCTCTAAATAGCCCCAAGTCAAGAAGAGTAGCAGTAGTCTAGGTAGAGACAAAAGGTATCAAAGATTCGTCTATTACAACAAAGATGCCAGTCTCTCAAATATCTATGGTGTGCCTACTACGTGCTAGGTGTTACTGGAGATACAAGAATATAATTATACCCCTGGGCCCATGCCTAGAGATGATAAGACACATATGCATTTAACTAATACTCAACAAATATTTACAGAGCAATCTGTGCTTATTTAGAAAGCTTGTACTGCAGAAAAAAAGAGTGGTTAATGCAATGAACACACCACAGTCAGGTTTTGACAAAAATGAAGTAAAAGGTAGTCAGCCAAAAACGTAACAGAAACAGCTTTTTTGCTTTTCCTCTTACAAATGTAATGAACAGCTGTATTTCTGAATCCCTGATTATCATTTACCATCCACACACTAAAAAACAGCACCTCACTTCACTACACTTGTCTAATTTGGTAACATTATATTAGATCTATCACCAAAGTTTTCTTCCTGGCATAAGTATAATGCTGACATTGAAACTTAGAGAAATACCAGATAGTTATATCCTATCAGACTCTTCACATTATGAGTAATTTTCATCAGTGGCAGTAGAATATCAAAACAGAACTGCTTTCCTGCTATTGCTACCCTTGCTGAAGACAATCACTATAGAAGGGTTGAGGTGAAATCTGTGTTATCTATCAACATTCCTCCAGGCAACTGAGCACTTCTTGACTTAAAGGCAACCTGAAGAAGACAATCTTGCACTGTACTGAAAACTTTTCTGGGTATTACAAATACCCTAATTATGGTGACACAATTTCACCCTTACCATATATGAGGATCACCCTTATCACTATGGCACTAAAATGACATTAACAAAATCAAAATTTAAAAAGGGGGGGGAGAAGAGTGGTAGAGGGGAGTCAAGGTTAAGGTAAGCATATAAATCAATCTTCCCCTGCAAGTTGGAAAAACAGGTTGCAGGATAGCCCTGGAGGATGAAAAATGATAATGAAATAGTTCTTTTACTATCGTTTTTGGCTAATAAAAGACTCAAGAGTCAGATACAAAATCTAAGCCTTAATAGAAGACTAAAATTCTAAACATAAAAGCCAAACATGTCTTTCTAGTCTTTAAAATAACCCACCTTATATACCAAACTATAGTTTTGTTACCTTACAGGTAGAATAATGGGGACTCATTTTTTTTTTTTTATAATATTCATTCTTGTACCGTTCAGGCCTTTTTATACAGTGAGCATGTGCTAACTTTGTAGTCATAAAAAATAAATTATCACTAAAATCTATTCCTTAATCTGAGAAACTACCCTATTACTATTGTTGGTATTAGATAACATGAAATTATTAAGCTGCTAAAAGATGACTTTTTCCAAGCTGCTGCGAGGAATGAGTCCATTTTAAAGGCATTTGTTTCCATTCATCCATATATACACATTCATTCATGTATTTAAGTACATGAACGTTCAGGAGAGAAAGAAAAAAGTATTAAAGGAATTCAAATATTTCCTGGATTTCTCAGTGTGCCAGTAAATTTCAACTCTCCTCTCTACAATTATATTTTGTTTTTAAAAAAGAACAAATACTAAATACATTTTTATGGAACTATGCAATATCTCACATTAAAATTATTTACATAATTGCTGCTGGTGAAACTTCATAAATGTGGATATTTCTCTCCTACAAAATGAGAGCTCCTGCAGGTGGCTCAGTACAAGTAAAAGAGGGAATGAAGTCTGAAAAACTTTTATGTCAATGGCAAAAAGTACTTTATATAGTAACCATCTAAAGATAAAATTGGCAAAAAAAAGTGATGTGTCCACTTGACAATCTATACCGAAAACCTGTTTGCTTATGTCTGCCCAGGAACCCTGCTCTACATTTCTAGCTAAAATCACCCTGCATTAAAAATAAATAAATAAAAGCACTTTCTTTTTCTTTTGTTATCTTGGGGAGAGAAAAGTAAAAGGAAGGAAAAGTACCGGAACTGAGGAACTTTCTAGAGAAAGAGAGGAAGATACATAGACATCGGTATCCAGATAGATACAGGAACAGGTATCATGTTTTCTTTATCCATCCATCCAACCACAGACACCAATCCAGAGCCACACTTTCAAATCTTTATTCATCTTGCTTCCCGTCTAAATTAAATTTGATCCTCAAGGCTGCTTCTGATCCATTCGTCTCACCACTCCCCAAGTTATCTAGCTAAAACAGAGCTCTGATCATGTCACTCCCTTGTTTAAAAATTTTCACTGCCTAGGGGCGCCTGGGTGGCTCAGGTGGTTAAGCATCTGCTTTCAGCTCAGGTCATAATCGCGGGGTCCTGGGAACAAGCCCAGCCTCAGGCTTCCTGCTGGGTGGGGAATCCTTTTCCCTCTCTCTCTCTCTCTCTCTCTTTCTGCCCCTCTCCCCAACTCAGACTCCTGTAGGCAGACATGTGTACTCTCTCTCAAATAAGTATTTTTTTTTTTTAATTTTCACTGCCTAAAAATAAAGTCCAATGATCTTAGAATTAATTGTACTTTTTCTGGCCCCACCTATTCATTCAGTTTATACTTCCTTCTATCTAAATGTTCCTACCCACTAAAACTCACCATTTTGGAAACTCTGAATGTACCCCATATTCACCCCTTTGCTCATACACTCCACCGTGTACCAGAACAGGCTACCTTGCTCCTGCCTCTGCCTACTATTATGCCATGCTTTCCATAAAACCTCCCTCACACCCTTCCAAGTAGAATTAATTTATCTTCCCCTGACTTGTCAAGGCATTCTTGGTATATTTAAATTACAGAATGCCCCACAACTTGTCATTACATAATAGTTAGCTCTAAACAGTAAGTCTTACACCCCAATAGATTATAGGCTTATCAGAAGGAGCTGCCTAGAGTTCAGCAATCACATCCTATTGTTAAACATAACCCCCAACAATTCTAACAAAGGATCCCACATGTTTTAGATAGTCAATAAATGTCTGATACACCCGTGGTTCTATCTGTCACTTTTTAATTCTTATTTGACAAACAGAGCTAGCTTCATAAAGAAAGCTATGTCCAAAAAGTCAACCGAACTTAACTGAATAAGAAAGCAACTTAAAGACTGATACCTGTTACTTGTAATAGAAGTTTCACACAGTTTATCTAAATATGCCAAATCCTCCACCACTATTTAATCAGACCTTGAAGAACAAGTAATAATCTGAATAAGGAAACAGGGAAATTAAGGAGAGATAAGAGAACAGAGATGACCGGAGCAGAAGCAGCAACATGAATAAAGGCAAAGAGAAAATAGGCATTGGGAATGGTTTGGCTAGAGGTAAGTGAGTTGAAATGTTAGGTTCCTTTCATAGGACCCCAAAAAGCCTGAACTAGTTGGCAATAAAAATTATTTGGTAAATGAATGATAACATTCAAAGGAGAAAGGGCCGGGAAGGAGAGAGAGATATGACATTTCTTTTTGTCCTCTGATGGTTACATTTTTAGAAAATTTATGGACTATAGGAGAGACATAAATGGATGGACTCATTTCTCTTGAATTGGATCATATAGCAAAAAACACACCTATTTAATAAATGCACACATAGAGTGATTTAGCTGTCAAAAGAATGGCTCTAACTGCAAAAATTTTTGCAAAGACCTAATTGGAATAAGAGCTGACACTGAGATCGCTGCTATACCAGTATGGCCCTAAGCCAAACCTCTTTTTCTGGCTGACCATGCAGACTATGTCACTGGACATTAACTTCACACAACATGCAACAAGCCACCAAGTGTCTAGTCCTCCTGTGTCTGCCTAAGGCCAGATCCTACCTTTACTTACAGGAGAGTCAGCTTATCAACAAACTCAAATTACTGCAACAAAGTCTTGGAAAGAAACCCAAGAAGGCAAAAATAAAGTCATTTCTACCCTTCTTATTAACATCTAGATATTGTCATCATTTAGTAAACCAAATTTCTGTAATAAGTGAAGTGAGAAAGCCTTAATAAGCCAGGCAGGCATTCCAAACTTCCCATGACCAGGCCCAAGCATCTGTCTTGGTCTCATGTGCCACTACTCCTTTAATGCACCTCTATTCCCCAGCCAAAGTTCACTGACCACTCCCCACACAAGCTACACTGACACTCAGAATCCTCTATTATTTCTCTGACCTCCCACAGAACTCAAGCACACTGTTCTCATATTTGCCATTTCCTGACTTGTTCTGGATCCGTCTGAAGGGCTCTAAAGCAGTAAAGATACTGAAAATTTCCTTTTTTTGATGGGCATTCTAGAATCATAGAAAAATACAAGCTTTGGAATCAGATAGGTCTGGATCTGAAACCCAGATGTGCTGCTTTCTGGTTAGAGAGTCTTAGGCAGGCCACTTAATTCTCTCAATGGAACTTTCTTCTTTGGAAATACTATCTATAATGTGTCACTACTAGTTAACCTAAGAATTAGAGCTAGTGAACGTAAAGCGTCTGGCACTATACTAGGCCCAGAGTAGGGACCCAATACGTGTCAGTTGCTATTATCACTCATCTTTATAGCCCTCTACACACCAGTCCCCAGAGGTCCATCACATCACCCAATTATTAAAAATAAGAAAATTAACAATCATAGAGAATAAACTGGGCCCATAATTTAAATTTCATCTTAACCAGGCTTGCAGCAACCAGAATCACTCGGGGGAAAAAACTGTTTAGTAATAAAATTGTTATTCAAAAGAAATGTGTATAAAAGGTCTTCATGAAGAAGCTAATTTTCCTATATAACTCATTAAGAGATCAGAGATGTCTTAAGTTACAGAGGTGTCAGAACTGTTAAATGCCTTAAGTGAAAATGTTTCTTCACATTCTATCTTTAAATTGCTTCTTTGAAGAAGAAGAAAATTATTTTAAAAGGTATCATGAAGAGACTCCATTAGCAAGGGGTTAGGACAGAGACTTGACAATAAACACATACATGGGAATTGCTCTGTTACACTGATTTTGGAGTAAAACATAGCGAAAACTATGTTATATATGTCCTTTAGGAAAATGTTAAGTGTGACGCATCCCATGGAATGGCTGAACCTGAGCAACAAGAGGCCACATGACCAAAGACCTAAATGCAAAAACAAAGCTACAAGTTTTAGAAAATCAGAATTACCATAACCATAGTGTCAGAAAGTAAAATGACGCCCTCTTCCCGTAGTGGCTATGGGAACTGTGCAAACCAATGCACGTCTATTGTTAACATGCCCAAGGGTGAAGTCGGTAGGTACCAAAACATGAGACAGGGAAGCAAAATGTAAGGTAGGCCTTTTAGAAAGAAATTTCCTAAATGTAAGGACATTCGAATACACTAACACACAATTTCTATTCCCTGTGCTTTCTCAGCTCTTCATTTCTGTTTGCTTTATTCAGCCTGCCCCAGGTGCCTAAGTGTCAAATTCTGCTTCTTTGGCTCCATCAAATACTGCCTCCTCCCCCTGCCCTCTGCACTTGACTGGCAGTGGCCCCTCTCCTTCGCCATCTCCCAGGAAATGTTTCACTTACCCTGACCTGTATTACCTGCATGCTCCAACTTTATGGAAATATATTTTGTTTCACAGACGCTCTCTCCCCTACTGAATTATAAACTCGCTGTGGACAGAATGTTCTTACAAAACCCCAGAAGAGTTGTGAAACGAGTAAAGACTCAGTAAACGCCTGTTGAATGAAAAGGGAATAAAAAGTAATTTTTGCAATGTCTGTAATTATTTTTAGTGTAATTATATTCTACCATAATATTATTGTTTCCATATCTAAACAATTTTAAAACAATGGTTCATATCCTACTAACAAGAGGAAGATTAAAAAAAATACTATTTTGTGGGTTTTTGTGAGGCTTTTGGTTTGTTTGGAAATAGATGACTAAAGTGTCAAATTCTGTCTGCAGGTAGTTTGTTCAACTTCCAGCCTAGTTCTCCCACTCAAAGAATGCAAGCCGCAGCCTGGTGCACTTGGTAAACCTCGGGGGCTTCCCACTCGCTCGCCCTCTGCTTTCCACTTCCCTTGCATGGGTCCCTCAGAAAACAGAACGGTATCATGGCTAAGAATCTGGGAGTCACAGGACCCAGTCTTTCCAAAAACCCAATGGTGTGGGGGCGCCTGGGTGGTTTTGTCAGTTAAGCGTCTGCCTTCCACTCAGATCATGATCCCAGGGCCCTGGGATGGAGCCCAGCATTGTGGCTGAGCAGGGAGCCTGCTTCTCCCTTTCCCCCTGCCTGCCACTCTGCCTTCCTGTGCTCTCTCTGTCAAATAAATAAATAAATAAATAAATAAATAAATAAATAAATAAATAAATAAATAAATAAATAAAATAAAATAAAATAAATAAATAAAATAAAATAAAAACCCCAATGGTATGGAAAAAGAGAAGGAGGGGAAGAGGGCTGTTCAACAAAAACCAAGTTAAGAGGAATAACTAAATGAAATGTGTAAACAGTGCAGTTATGTAAGAAAATGCCCTTATATTTTAAAGATGCATACTGACAAAAAAAAAGATGCCTACTAACGTAAGTAATGTCATACTTTATAGGACTTGTTTTAAAACTTTCAAGAGCAAAACTGATGAAGCAAGCATAATACATTATTAACTTGTAATTATAAGTATAGGTGAAATGTATGTGGAGTGTTCAATACATTCTATCTAGCTTTTTTCATATATTTCAAATTTTCCATAATAGAAGTTAAAAATAATTTTTTAAATTTAATTAAAAATTTGAGTCTGTAAGAGCTGAATTCTACTCCCAGCTAGGCTATGCACTATATGGACACAGGTTAAGTTACTAAACCTCTATCAACCTTAGTTCTTCTCTGGTTAAAAAATGGCAATACAAAGCTCAAAGACTTGTTCAAAGATTAAATTAGAATGTAACATAAACAGGACAATGACATCACACAATAATTACACACGTTAGTTATTATTAATATTCCTGCCCCAGGTGCCTAAGTGTCAAATTCTGCTTCTTTGGCGCCATCAAATACTGCCTCCTCCCCCTGCCCTCTGCACTTGACTGGCAGTGGCCAATCTGCTGGAAGGTAGAATAGCCTAAACAGTCTTATTTTCTCACCGTACCCAGAACTTACTGCTTTGGGAGGAGAGGGGGTACATGGAAAAAAAGATCACCTTTCTCCAGTCCAGCATTTGCCAAAAGCCACAAAATGGAACAAAGGAAGGAAAAGGTGGCTAAAGTGCCATCTCCATCAGCAAGAGAAGGCCTAGAGCATACTCATGACTGATGGCTACCACAGTCCTCCGCCTTCCCCACATCCCCCACTTCACCACCACAAATAAGTAACAGAGAAGAGAACCAGAAGCAATCGATTTCTTTAACAGGAGTAATTGGATATGTCATTAACAACAAAAATCACTGTGATTCCCTACAATAAAGAATTAAAGGTAAGAGTTGTGTACACTTTCATTTTTTTATTTTTTATTTTTTTAAAGATTTTATTTATTTATTTGACATAGAAAGACACAGCGAGAGAGGGAACACAAGCAGGGAGAGTGGGAGAGGGAGAAGCAGGCTTCCCAGAGCAGGGAGCCTGATGTGGGGCTCGATCCCAGGACCCTGGGATCATGACCTGAGCTAAAGGCAGCCGCTTAACGACTGAGCCACCCAGGCGCCCCGAGTTGTGTACATTTTTAAAGGCCTAAAAGTTAAATTCAGTCTCGTAGAAGAAATAATGGTCAATATTTCAATGGCACCTCCACAGAGGAAGCACTTCTCCCTTCTTGAAAGAAACAGACCAGACACATCTGCTTCTATTTTAACCCACTGTCCTTAGTGCAGGAAATTCTGTAACCAAAGAGAAAAACTTTCCACCTTAAATATGCAAAGAGTACATTTAGCTTAATTCTTCCTTTTGTGCTTGGAATATATTTGCCCATAAGCACACTGAAGGCTTACACCATGGCTCATGGCTCACAGGTTCTTCCATTCTCCAAGCTGACAGCATTCGGATAAAAAGAAATAAATAACCCCTTCATTAAAAATAGAAAATAGAAAAAGCTCTAATACATATACACACATCATTGTCAGTAAAAGGAAAACAAAAGAATAGCAGACATAACAACAAGAACAAGAGTCATAGCTGCCTGCAGCACTGTTCTTGTCACTGTAGGAGGAACAGTGACGATGTTAACATAACGTTAAAAAAAAACAAAACAGCTTATACAGAGTTTTCTGTGAGCTAAGTGCTGTGCTAAGTGATTTCCATGTTAATTCATGTAATCCTCATATTCAACAAAGTATTAGGACTCTAACTTCCCACTCTGCAATTGAAGAAAATGAAACTTACTAGTTTCACAAAGATCACACAGCCACAAGCAGGAGAGATGGGACTGGAACCCGAGTCTGTCCCCAAAGCCCTATCTGTTCATTACAGGACTGCAAGACCTCTCTCATGGAGTCCTACACCTCTGAAAGCCTGACACTGTGACTCTGGTACTGCCAAAGCCATTCAGTGGCAAGAAAATGATAAGCCAGAGTCATCTTCCCACCATCCAATAAAAAACTGTTTAAAGCTAATTCTGGTCCGTATACTTTTAGGAGAAAGAAAAATCCTACTTTTGTAACAGAGTTAGCTTCATACAAAATATTTTTCCCACACTGTGAGTTCAAACTCACCTTATCCAGAAACCTGTTTAGAATGACTCATTCTGTGAGGGTTTCATAAAATTAAAGTGTTCGTATACTTAAGAATGGAAAATTCGTGTAGATAATGCTTGCTTAAGAGACACATTAGTAATTCAATGAAATAGCATGTAAAGTACCAACATAGCATAAAATACACACACTCCTTTCACCTTTTAAAACCTATTAAAAGATAGATATTTAATTCCAACCACAGAAAAATAAGAACTCAACAATTAAAAGTAATATTTTTAGGAAAACAATATACTTTTTCAGGCCTGAACACTTCCAAATCCCTATCTACTTTAAACCAATTAAATTTAATAAAGGAAGGCCAAGAGACTAAATGGAGCAAACATACCACAGGTCAGCCACAATATGTACATTTCATATTTGCTCATGAAAACATTCAGTCTGAACAGGACTTTTTCATCCAAGCCTATCAGTATACTGTGGGCAGTACTGGGGAGCATTTAACGGCTGGAACAGCATTTGGCCACACAAGGTCTTAAACAAGTGTCTGGTTCACACTTACCTACTTAAAAAACAAACTTTGAAAATGCTGACACATGAGATATTCTTTACTGAGTCTACTGACAGAATTTTTTTTGTCCTTCAAAACACAAAAACAAATATATTGGTTCTCAGCACTCTTTCATTTTAAAATGATCAAAGACATATAATTATACAAACACATGATTATATATTTTTATGATTTAGTAAGTAGAAATTAAAATACCATTCCTATTATTATATATAAAATTTATACTCATTTTTTTAACTCAACAGAGGAAAAATTTCTGCACATCAATTATTTCTATGTTTCTACAGACAATTCACTCTAGAATGGTTTTTCTAAACCTTTTATTTATTATAAGAATTTTTCTTCATTCTGTTATGAACTGTCATGATTTTATTTCTCAAAAAAAGTTAAAGTCTTTAAGTCTGCATTACTTTTAGCAATGTTACGGTTCAAATTCATCCATCTTAATTTTATTTTTGCAGTGATACTCTCTCCAACTATATGATGAACATTCCCTGGAAAAAATAAGTTCTAACATACAACTTTTCACTGAAGCGTATTTTATACATATGAGTACATCTTATTAAGATGCCATTTTTACTCCACATTAACTAATGAAAGAATACTGAATTAAAGGCTGCAATAAATTTGAATAAATGTAGAAATCTCCAATTCCTAAGAAAGTTTTAATAGTACAAAATTAAGTTCAATGGATCTGAGGGGAGAGAAACTAATAAATCAGAGATGAAATGGAGTAAGAAGAGGAAGAGATAAGGAACCAAAATTACTGCTCATGTGACTAGCATTTTGACAATGTTGATAATAATGATTAACAAATACTGGACATTTACTATGTCAGTCACTTCAAATACCTTGTGTCATTTAATAATTCCTGTAACTAACCCTATGTGGTAAATACTACAACACCTCCATTTCACAGATGGGGGACCCTGAAGCACAGAGAGCTAAAGTAACATTTCCAAGACTACTTAACTAGTCCAGTGCTTCATTTGGATGTAAATGTTTTTTTAGTCTGTAACAAACCCAGAAATTTAAGAAGAAATTGTTCATGTCAATCATCAACCAATAGTTGTTAATATCTCATTTCTCTAAGGAAACCAAAACACACATTCAATTCCACCTTCCTTCAACAATAACAAAAACCCCACCACCATCACTTCCTAGAAAAGGATCTTCTTTACTGAGTTCTAAGTTTTAAAAGAAGGTCAACATTAAGAGTTAAAAATCCACAGTATAATATTTATTTTAGAAGCTTCTTAAAAAAGAAATAAATAAATGAATTCTCTTTTCTGTCTCACTGAATACAATAGGGTCAAAGTAGGAGCTCTGAGATTATGTCCAACAAATGAAGATCCCAATCTAAGAGTTTATGTAGACATTACAAAAACCATTCCAATACCAAGTGTTTATTTTAGTATTGGCTGTCTGCCCAGAGAATGCCAGAATACATTTTAACCAAGTGGAAAGAAAACCAAGCAAGATGGATATGAACTCCACTTTAAATATCCTAAGGTCTATATAACACCACAACACAACTTCCTCTCTTATTACTTTTATATATAATCAGACTCCTCAAAGTCCCTTAATTCATTTCTTAATTTACAGTTCACATTCCTATGTACTTTAAATTTTAATTGAATTCTGGAGACTTAAAGAAAAACACTAAACCACCAATATTGGTATCTTGTTTTCTAAGGTGACATCTGCGAAAAAGATATATTATTAAAAGGACACACATGGGTATATTTAACTAGGAAGAATGAGAAAGGTTGTACTGTGTTTATGAATACATATAAATATATGAAGTCACTTATAGATCATATGTGCAGCATCTATATATTTAATTCCATAATAATAGCTTCTCTTGATTTTTAAATTAAACCTGGAACATTACTCTGATTCTCAAGAGGAAAGAATTATGAATATGCCAAATCCTGTTCTTTATTTCAAAGCATTACTGTGAAATAATAAAGAGCTAATGTGGTCCTGACAATTACTGTACGTTTCATTAAAATTTCATCTCTCTGTCCCATTTAAGGACTCACTATGTGCTTGTGGTCATATGGAATCAGTTATACAGACTCTATGATTTCTTCTCCATAAACGTTACTTCACTACTTACACAGTTAACAAAAATAACATAAACTAAGAAATAATGTACACCATTTTTATAGCTGAGTTTTCCAACAATTCCATTACAATTCAAATCATCAACATATCATCAGGTCAAATTTCATGATAATAAAACTGAAAGGAATTTTAAATTTTTCACAAAGGAACACAGAAGTCCCAAATAAGTGTTCGTTAACGTAAAGTGAAGAAAAAAAAAGTAACAGCTAATTTTTAAGCAAGAGCAATTTTTAAGCACTTTTTCAAGTGCTATGCTTTTTTTCAACATACATTCCAGTGCTACTGAATGAAACAAATTTAGTAAACACGAAACAATTTATATGAACTGTAAAGTGTAACAACAGTGACCAACTCTCATTCTTCAAATGGTCTGCCAGCACTGCAACAGTCACTCCAAAGCCCAGTCACAGTGTAACAAGAAACAGGCCAAGTCACTGAGCCCCTTTGGGCCCTGGGTCTCTTCTATAGGAGGAAACTGAACTAGATCCTTAGTCTGCAAACTTTTAAAGCAGGAACCTGGCTACAATCAAGCCCCCAGTAGAAAAGAGTTAAAAGTAGACCTGCCCTGAACTCCTCCAGTGGTGATGCCTGAAGCAGTTCTGGGCAGCATCTAGAGCCTCAGAAAAGTGTGATGGGAAAATCTACACGTATGAAAATACCTATCATCCTTCAAGCACGTTCTGGCCCCTCAAGTATTAGCCCCCAAATTCTTTGTACTGTGATTACATTAACACAAACATGCACATTACTGCTCCCAAAAATATCAACTAGATATTTATCAATCAAGAAACTAGATGAACAACTATATTCAATAAATATTAACTGAATGAATATCTACTAAGCACTAGATTCTGATGATTAATGATGAGTAGGACACAGTGCCTCCCTTAAAAAAGAGCCTATAAGCTACAGGGGAGACAGATACAACCAATTATAATATAAACAGGCAGAAGCTATCGTGGCAGTAGCAATGGGTGCTACCAAGAAACATAGGACAGGCAGCTTACTCAGACTGGTGGTATCAGAAAGGCTTCCCAGAAAAAATTACATCCACACTAACAAAACAAACATAACAAAACAACTATATATGGCCTGAATATTAAATAGTATTCTAACCCACTTTCTAACCATTCTCCCCAACAAACTCTCCCCCTTACTCACCACATTCTAACCTACTCAACCTTAATCTACTGTTTTGGAGTGAAACTGATGAGGGATATGTTAATATGAGTATCCCAAATGAGAAGAAATAATATCCTTTCAGGAATGAATGCTAAATGGACATAATCCTGTGGGTGTGAATTAACACAATAGGGTAGAGGATGGGTAAGGCTGCGCAGTTATTTATATAAACTCTATCCATGCATTTTCTGTTGAAGGCGAGGGCCACTTTATGCTCAATCCTTCAGGTCCAAACCTATTTCAAAATTTTTAATACTGTCACTTGTCTCAATCTGACCCAGCAATTATTTAATCAGTATTTTGAGAAGCTTTGAATGAGTACTATATATATACATATATACACACACACACACACACACACACTACAAGATTATTTCCAGAATCAGTAAGATCTCATATCTCCAAATAACCCTATTAAGGAAACAATACAATTTGATCAGTTTGTTATCGTGGCCAATTTTTATATATAATTCCTTAAAAATTATAGTTTAAAAAAAAAAAAAGACCAGCAAATTTGCCAGAAGAATTTCTATGTATTGATTCTCTTTCATTATACCTTAACATTTTAATTAAAAATTCAAATTCAACTGACCATTAAAAGTTTTATGAAATCAAGATCCTTTTAATGCAAAACATTAACATTTAAGAATTCTCACAGTAACAGAATATAAATAAAACTGCCTAATATATTTAGAAAAACAAAATAAAACAAAACAAAACCCACAAAGGTTTAGGAACAGAAATCACCCAAAGCAGGTATTTACAATCAATGAGCTAATGACAATATCATCTTTATTAATAAAAAAAAATCTAGTCCAAGACATAAATTCCTCTTTTTATATAATAAAAATTCAGGGATAACTGCCTTGTTCATAAGCTGCATTTTAAAATATGGAAGTGTTTTTATAAAAATGCATAGTAAAGTCCTTCTAACTAGAAAACTACACACATATCAAACACATATTTCCTCAGAATTGAATTAAACTGAAACTGAGTTTTTAAAATATTTTTATGAAACAGACCATTCCCTAATAAAAGCTGACTTTCCAGTAGTATCCCCAAATTGCCAAGCCTTTACTATAGTAGAAAATTCAAATTCACAATAACAATACATATTTTCAATGCTATACTATCAACAGTATAAAATAATGTGGTGGCGGTGGTGTGTGCGTGTGTGTTTTTCCATTCACTGAAGGCATCAGATGACAAAAGAATTAAAATTGAAAATCTCGGGAGAAAAAGGAAGATACTTTAAGTTGCAATACTAAGAGTTGACCTATGTGATATTTATCAGAAAATTTTTCATTCTTTGAAAACAAACAGGTCCACTTACAGGTTCATGAGCTATGACGGGGTTCAAATTGTTTGGGCTTGCTTACCCCGAGGTACTGATTTCCTGCTCCTCAAGCACAATCTTTTACCATATCCATGTTTTTCTTTTCCCACCAGTACTATGTGCTAAGGCACATAAACAGCGCATCAAGAAAAAAAAATAGTTTTCTCTCACAGTTTTAAATTTATTACTTCACAGACATTGGCATAAAAATGTGTTCAATAATCTCAGATCATTCACTCCTGAGCTGACCCTGTCTATAAACAATTCATTTCCTCAACCAAAACCCAAAAGGAAAAAAGGCCAACAACAAAAAGGTGATTTAGGAATAGAACAATAAAATATGAAAGAGAAACGCTTTCTGTTTATTTATTTAACCAAAACAGAGGCTGCTGCAGCTGTAGGAGCCTCTTCTGACTGCTGTGACATGAGTCACTACATTTAAACATAGGCACTTTAAACAGATGGCTATTCAGCTAAAGGCTTTGGGCATTATTTCCCACTCTTAGTCACATTTGCCAAAGAAGAGGGCACTAGTTTTCTGCTACAGCTTCAGTATACATACACTGACAATGACACATAGGACCATGGGTTGGTGATAAATAACTGCTAACCAATGTCACATTGCCCACCATAATTTACATTTTTAAAAGTGTTGCCAGTTACAAAGAAATACCAAGAAGCAAAATTTATAGCCCAGGTAAAGAATTAATTTGAAAGGACTTAAATGTAGGCTACAATTAATATACAACATAAAGACTACTCTACACTAATAAATATTTCAAGTTACGTTTACTTTTTAGTCATTTGTTCATGTTGGAAGATTCCACTGCCAAAGTAATGACTAGCAAAAAGTATAGCTGGAGCATAAACCAATTAAGGATCGGCTGATATTCACATAATTACATTTTTTTTTAATCAGTCTTCCAAAAGCACATTACAATACAGGCTTAAAAATACTAGCCTTCACTACCTGTTTTTGGATTATGAGGTCTATGTTAATCATCCAAAGAAACACAGCAGTCTTCTGCACTGGTGCTGTGTGAAAACATGATAGAATGTGTCCTCAAGAAAGGATAGAAGGCCCTTCTGAGATATGTCTGAACAAGACTGAGAAAGAGCTTAAAGCAAGAACAAGGACACCATCATTTCTGTGGACTCCTACGAGGGCTTCATGACCAGAATGCCCATGCCCACTTTTAGCCACATCCACTTCTGCCCATTATGCACACTGAAGCCCGGCAGGGCCACACGGTTCCCATCTCAATCCCCAGCTACCCAAGCCCTATTCCTGCTTAAAATATGTAACATGGAGGGGCACCTGGGTGGCTCAGTTTAAGCATCTGCCTTTGGCTCAGGTCATGATCTTGGGATCCTGGCATCAAGCCCTGCATCAGGCTCCCTGCTCAGCGGGGAGTCTGCTTCTCCCTCTCCCTCTGCCCCTCCTTCTACTTGTGCTCGCATGAACTCTCTCAAATAAATAAATAAATCTTTAAACAAAAAAATATGTAACGTGGATTCAGTCTCGTGCTTGAGATGAAGACCCAAGCCCTTATGCCTGGAAAACCAGTGGCAGCTTGGCTATGCCTCACCTATCCCTAGATGACACTCAGATCTGCTTCATCTGGGAGAATGCTCCCAGGCATTCTCTCCACTAGAGAGCCACAATGGTCGGTCTTCCTTCACGCCTGGAATATACCAAGACCCCTGCCATCAAGAGCTGCTATTTTCTCTCTCGCATAATACCATCACTCCTCTCCTCACCTCCTTTAAGTGGGCTTTACTGTCACATCTCAGTCCAAACACCACTTCCTCAGATAACTCGGATTTCCTTTTATTAAGCCCCATATTATCTATATAACACTGTAGTCTGCAATTGCTATACCTACTGTATTTTTTTTTTCATTTACTTAGGTGATTTTATTAACATCTGCCCTCTCCCCCACAGCCTAAATACAAAAGCTTTAAGTCCAAGTTTGTACTCAACACTGTATTTCCCAGTGCTTGTGCACAGTGACTAGCACAAACTGAGCACTCAACAAATATCTGTTGAATGAATGAGTGAAGAGGGGGATTTAAAGAAATCAATATGCATCTTTTATTGGAAAATATATTGCCACATTTTCAGTCGCAATCCCACAACAGTTTATTTTCACTGAATTGGAAATTTGTGAAAAGTACTCTTCAGGGATCAAATTTTTCATACTCTGAATTCGAGAATGAAGACAAAATTCTTCATACATGACCCCATGAATTTACATCACAAACATAATAGGGTATTCTAGAGTTAAGTCTTTAAAACCCAGACTGCTAGAGACAAAAGATTAAAGATGAGTTTGTAAAGATAAAGAAATGGATAGGAGAATGGATTGAAAACAAAACTCAGACAGTAAAGAAACTCCCTGAAGAGAATAAATGGCTTATAGAAAAGAATACATTTTAATTTACTGTTGGAATAAAAAAAATACTAGGGTATAAAACTGTTGGCAAAAAAAAAAAGATTAATATGATGCTCTTCAAATACAGGCAAATTAAACAAATGATTTTTATTTATTTTTTTTTAATATTTTTATTTATTTATTTGAGAGAGAGAGAATGAGAGAGAGAGAGAGCACATGAGATGGGGGGAGGGTCAGAGGGAGAAGCAGACTCCCTGCCGAGCAGGGAGCCCGATGCGGGACTCGATCCAGGGACTCCAGGATCATGACCTGAGCCGAAGGCAGTCGCTTAACCAACTGAGCCACCCAGGCGCCCAAACAAATGATTTTTAAAAATCAGGAAGTAGATCAGAGCCAGACTAAGGGTGTAATACTTTACTATAAAAATGCCACAATCAACAGCCCCACAGATATTGTACAACATTCATTTTTCCTTGTTAAAGCTATGCCAATTTAAGAGATTTGGAAGTTTAATTTTTCCCTATAATATTTACACTTCTAAAAGTCTTGTCCTTTAAGTAAAGGCCGTCACTTCTAAGTAGTTATTTTATGTAGAGATCACTTTGAGATGTCAAGAGATCAATTCATCACATTCTATGCATTCCATTAGGACACAATTTACTGTGGAGAGAGACAAATACAAAATATCATATGGTAACCATTTGAACTTGACTACCTTATTAAAGACTGTGTTACTGCCATGTAGATATTCCAGTGTGTTCTTTCCTCACCTAGTTTTTATTTTCTTGACTTCCTTGTTCATTATTGCTTTGCAGCTAGCATTTCCTTTTGACATGTATTGATCATGCTAATAGCTATAATACTGCTTTCCATGCCTGAAATTAAAAATCCATGTGAATTGACAAGTTTATTTAATGATGTTTATTCAAAGGAGAAACATTTTTTAGACATTTTCACATTAGAAACAGTCAAGATAAAATACATGTTAGCTTTTTTTAAAAAAAAGCATAACTTATATAATCATTTTAACACCTTATAATAACACACCACATGTAATTTTTCAAGACCATCTACACTACTTGAACCAAGTCTATCACCACCACCTCTTAAGCCAACCTAATCTTGTGCTCACTACCTGTCAGAAGTACAAAGAGCCATATGTGAATGCAGTCCTCAAGTTCAAAATGGTGAATTATTCCTAAATATAAAATACTAAATGTTACAAAGAATTCTTAAATTAGTCACGAGAACAAATAAGAGTATTAAACAGAAGTAACATACCTCTCTATTCAACTCTTAGAATAGTACCTGGTGGGTTTCATAAACATTTTTATGATTCAGTGCACAAATGCCATTTTGTGATGAGAAAGTAGTCCTCCAATCAGGAGGGTGGGAAAACTGAACCTGTTTTAAGTGTGGACAACCCATAAACCTACAGAATCCAACCGATTCTACATTCACAACTATTTAATCATGCAAGATACTTCCTAGAAGTGGTTTTGTTTTATAAACTCCCATAATCTTAGTTGGAACTTAGGGGTGATTCAAGGCAAGATGAAAAGTAAAATAAGAATTTTCTTCTTCAACAACCTTGAAAAGACAATCTTCTGTTTAAACAAGTCCATCAATGCTTGTATGTGGGAGGAAAAGACAAGTGCCAGGCGTATATAACACAGATACTAAAACACTTGTTTAAAATACCATAATCCAAAATGGAAACCCACCAGGTGTTACAGACAAGGCAGAGAAGGGGAGGAGCGGAGGAGGAGGAAGAGAAAACAAAACATCCTCTGAAATGAAAGCCAATGAGAAGGTATAAGCTAGCCTAAATGAGTCAGTCTTCAAGGGATGTCTGGGTGGTGCAGTCCATTAAGCATCCGACTCTTGGTTTCGGCTCAGCTGGTGATCTCAGAGTCATGATCTCAGGGTAGTGAGACTGAGCCCACATGGAGTTCCATGCTCAGCACAGGGACTACTTAAGACTGCCTCTCCCTCCCCCTTTGCCCCTCCCCACTGCATGTGTGTGCCCATGCTCGCTTTCTCTCAAATAAATACAATTTTGTAATATTAAGACATTATTTGCCTTTTTGCACCGTGTTGTGCATTTGCACTGATAGTGCAGAAGCAGTGGTGGGTAAAACTGCTAGTGCCTCATCAAAACTGTTTCCACTCCGTGAAAGAGCCTAAAGGACCCCTTCTCACCCCTGTGGGCCACAGACCAATTCTTTGAAAACTGATGGCCTCAGGTTTGTTGAGCAAGCATCTGTCCCCAGACTGAGCCCCATCCCAGCCACCCTTTCTGTCATGGCTCCAGTATTCAAAGTCCTACTTAAAATGAAGCTTTCTAAAATGAGCATATAACCCCAGATATCTCAGATGAAAACAGAGCAGTAAAACTGGTAAACCACACAGTACTTCCATTAAGACAGCCTAGCTATCATAACTTTTTACTCACATACCAAATACCCAGCTCTTTCTCATTCACAGTTGTGTCAAGCTCCATCTCCTCCATCTATACCTGCCAATCTGCTTTTTAAAAACCTCAATGAAGGGCTTCACATTCATCCCCATTACATTTTACCCTGTTGATCAGATACACAGATCAAAGGTAATCTTTGAGAAACTCTCTTTTCCCATATAAATATTGACTGTCCCTCTCAGCTTTCTTAAAAAGAAAAAAAAAATCAGCTTTACGCAGTCTTCATAAACATGACTTCTTTTTCATTACCTAAGACTTTTGCTGTTGTTTCTAAATCAATGAGTGTTAAAGACCAAACCCCAGGCAGAGCCCCATGACATAGAACCGGGGACCTCCTTTTGGGCCACAAAAAAACTCAATCAAGACCCACCGGGATATATAAATCCTACCTAACACATACCTCTAAATTTCGCAAAAGTTAAAATTCTATGTAACTGCTCACTTCTAGTCAATGACTCTAGAAAGGACCAAAGTGTTTCTTTTTAAAATAAAAGAATCACGTTTCCAGATGTGAAAAATTCTATCAGATGACGATCACATGTGATTCCCTCCCCCTCACTCTCACTGAGAAACGCCATGGCAAAATGCTATTGCATTATTCCAGGCCACTCATGATGTCACTGCCAAAGAGATACTCTCACCATACATCCGAGACTATTAAATATAGCTGAAACAACATCTTCCAGTTTTCACTCTCTAGAAATGAGAAGCCTCCTGTCTTCTATAAGTGGCCACAGAAAATGAAAGTACATTTTATAAAATCTAGGCCTCTTTCTACTCCTCACTAGTTACTTTATCTGGAATGCTAAGCATCTACCCAAGGCAACAAAGCATACTAAAAAGGTACATTGTCAGAAAGTCCTAGAGCCCTGACTTCAGCACCTTAAAACTGAGTGACCCTGAGCCTTCACTTGGCATCTGTGTGACGATGAGTCTGTCCATTTATCAGCACCTCAGTAAACTCAGAAAACTGCACGTGTCACAGCATCATTGTACAGAATAGTAACTAAGATAACATATATAAACATGCCTCATAAACTGTCTGGCACAGAGTAAAGCTCTCAATATACATTCGTTTCCATCTTTCCAGCCACAGTGTCTTTCAAGGAGTAAGCATTGCCACCTTACAGCATTATGCTTCCTTCCAACCCATTTAAGGCAAAAACCAAGTATTATTCTCAGTTCCCACAGCAGACAAAAGCTATCACTATCAGTCCAGGAACTAATACTTTCAGAGAGAATATTACAGACTGTGATATAATTGAGATCAGTAAATACGTCTCGTTCATCTTTAGATGTAGGTATAAGGCACACTAGAAGCACTCAAAAAAGTGCAAAACTAGTGATTCTAAACCTAAAAAAACTATTACCCATGGGAAAAAGAAGTACAGATTGAAGAATGAATGATTTTCAATCAAAAACTTCCTTCTCATGTTTTCAAAAATGATTGTAAGGCCTGGGTGGTGCAGCTGGTTGAACATCTGACTCTTGGTTTCAGCTCAGGTCGTGATCTCAGGGTCATGAGATCAAGCTCCACACTGGGCTCCACACCGAGCACAGAGTCTGCTTATGATTCTCTCTCCCTCTCCCCACCTCAAATAAATCTTTTTAAAAAATGACAGTAAGACCTAAAAATTAAAACTTTAATGGCTAAGTACAACATGGCCAGATATAGCACTAAATGTAGGTATAATGCAAACATAATTACCACATGTATCAATAACACTACTACCAACTGAGAGACCAAGAAAATCAAGAAACTACGTCACCATGATCCAGAAACAAAGGCAAAGAAAAATGACAGTCCTATTCTGACATAGTAGGATACAGGATAATAACACAGGTATTTTAAAATATGGTATAATAAATATGCTATAATGAAAAATATACATTCCTGTTTCGCAGCTTGTTACCATGCTTGCAAGGAAAGAAGGAAATTAAATCTAGGATTTTTTTTTAATCTTTTGGTGTTGTTTTTTTTTTAAGATTTTATTTATTTATTTGACAGAGAGAGACACAGCGAGAGAGAGAGAGAGAGAGAGAGAGAGCACAAGCAGGGGGAGTTGGAGAGGGAGAAGCAGGCTTCCCGCTGAGCAGGGAGCCTGATGCGGGGCTCCATCCCAGGACCCTGGGATCATGAACTGAGCCGAAGGCAGACGCTTAATGACTAAGGCACCCAGGCGCCCCTCATTTTTCGGGTTTTTTTGACATGGAGTGTTGTTTTTTTTTTTTTTAAAGATTTTATTTATTTATTTGACAGAGAGAGAGAGCGCGAGCACACAAGTAGGGGGAGCAGCAGGCAGTGGGAGAGGGAGAAGCAGGCTCCCCGCTGAGCAGAGAGCCCAATGCCGGGCTTGATCCCAGAACCCTGGGATCATGACCTGAGCCGAAGGCTGATGCTTAACCATCTGAACCACCCAGGCGCCCCTAAATCTACGATGTTTAACATACTACATTTCCTTTCCTCAACTGCCTTACAGAGTATGCTTTTGTTAGGTATCAAAACAGAGAAATGTGAAATTGGTAAGTACTTCTAAATATTGGCCTAACAACTGACAGATGAAATATCACTCAATTTTACTTTCATTTCCATCTTACCAAATTAATAAAACTAAACACTTCGATATCACTTTACTTGCCGCCTTAATTACAGGAATCAAAAGGAAAAGCAGTCAACTGAGTGAATATTCTCACACTATGTTATATGTGATAAAGGAAGAATGGCCAGGCCAGGACAGCCCAGTGCAAGCATTTATATGAAATCTGGGAACAGTGCAAATACATCTGCAGACAAAGGTAACAGAAGTACTACACAGTATAAATAGAAAATACAATAAATAACCTAAGGAAGTAAAGGTTTCCCAGTGGCAAAGTAGAAAAAGTAGCAGCTACAGTATACAAATTAGAAAAAGCCACCACATAATTTAAGATGTAAGGCTTCTCTATGATTAAAGGTGAACAAATTAAAGAAATTCACTATAACTGACCAAAAGTAAATAATAATTCTAAGACAAACTCTGGGAAGAGGAATCAGAGAAACACTGAATTCATTTAAATAATTAAAGCTGCTCCTCTTCTAGATGTGAAGCTAGAGTTGGAGCTAACGAGATACTACATATTCTATAAATGGGTTATTTCTTCACTAGAAAAAAGAGAAAAGGTTTGACTCAAAGCAACCTAAGGGCCAAACTGTATCTGACTCTGCAATTTTGCTGCTAACAGGTGCCACATGGACTGAGCTAGTTTCTCCAATCCAGGTCTCGTTTAATATGTTTATCTCTATGGGATGTCTCTGTGGAACAGTTGTTAATCGTTGCCAACACCTATCTGACCAGATAACAAATTTAACTTCTAGAGTTTTCAAAGTGAATATGGAAGTCTATCACATGAGATAAAAAGTGAAAACTTGCATATATGAAAATACAGAAATATCTTCACATAGCAAAATACTACTGCCTCTGCCAGAAAATAAAAAGAATACTGAGACTCTAAAGGCAGGGGGCAGCTGGGTGGCTCAGTTGGTTAAGCGTCTGCCTTCAGCTCAGGTCATGATCCCAGGGTCCTGGGATCGAGCCCCAAGCTGGGCTCCCTGCTCAGCGGAGAGCCTGATTCTCCCGCTCCTTCTGCCACTGCCCCACCCCCTTGCGCGCTCTCTTTCTCTCTCTCTCACTGGCTCTCAAATAAATAAGTAAAATTAAAAAAAAAAAAAGGCTTCTAAAGGCAGGAAGGGATGGGGAGGGAATCAATTATCTCAGTAGTTCTGAGCTGTGGTATATATAAGGGATTGAGAACAGAGAAGAAGTCAAATTTCCTGAATTTATTTAATTAAATGCCTAGAGTGCAAGAAAAACCCTTCTAACATACACTGCCTCATCATTCCTCAAACCCTTAAGTTTTGGAGTAAATCAGTTACGTGCGCTCCTACTACATTTTTCTTAATAAAGTAAATTCTTATTTAAGTATCAGAAAACACACAGAAAAGTGCAAGTATGGTAAGGGTACAAGTCAATTAATTTTCACACAGTGAACACATCTGTGTAACAAGTACCTCCCCCTCCCCTACCCAAACCACCACCAACACCCAAAATCAATTTCCCAGAACCTTCACCTCCCACCCCCATCATGGCCTCTCCCAGGCATTACCTCCCAACAAGTGTATTTACCATCCTGATTTGTTACCAGAGGTTAGTTTTGCCTAGGTCTATACTTACACAAAAATCTAAAAACTGCTTGGAAAGAAAGCAGTTCTCAAGATCATAGAAATTCAAAATCTTTCAAACCTTAAACATCTAGTCTCACACAGTGTGAGATAAAAATAAATTCTCAGGTAAAGACAAATTCTTACATAATTTATGCCCATTTTTATAGTCACTGATCTGTCTTCCTAAGGTAACTCTTGTTCCCTCTGTGCATAGGTACTTAGAAGCAACACTCTGCCTGAAATCTCCATCATCTCACAAGAAAATTTCTCAAGTAATGATAATCAGCATAATTTTAAAATTGCCTCCTATGTTGATATTATTAACTTGGTACCCAACCTCACTATTCTTACTATATTTAATAGGTCATTTCATTACTGACCATCTCCCTGCATAACTAATACTGTTAACTAAAAACACACAAGAAGAAAAAAATCTGTCATATGAAAAGAATAATATATTTAAAGAGTTCATTATCATATTTAGAAGAAAGTCAGTGTCAGAAAAGTATTTACTAACACCAACTTAAGTTTTATAAAAGTAATTCTTTTGTTGGAATTCCCAAGACAGTTAATAGGGGTCACAGAATTTTCAGACTTGGTTCCACAGATTTGTGTTATGTTTATGATGGGTAACTGTTGTAGTACTCTTTGGTTCTCATCAGAACCTTTGATAACAGGTGATTTTGTATTACAATATTTGCAGAAACCTAAATTTATACAATTTGACAAACGATTCCAATTTCTGCATATTTAGGAAGAACTAGAGTCCTAAAGACTTGCAGGACATGTTGTTCTTTGAGACTGAGCTACAAAGCAATATACTAGATAATTCTGAAAATTAAAGTAAAATTTAGAGCTAAGTTCCATTACATAACTATAAAAAGCTAAGCAGTCATTTGAAAGGAAAAATACCAATTTCCCATCTTGTGTTAAAAGTATCCAAAATACAAACAGAAGAACATGAATATATCTTTATTAATAGCAAAATAAGCACTTTAATTTAAAAACAAAATAAACACATTTATACCACCCTTCCAATCCACTTACACTGTTTTTACCTCATAGTTAAGAATAGTGGCCTTCCTTATTTTCTTCCTACTAGCCTCTGGACAAAGAACACTGTATTGATCAACCTTGTAATACCCAGCACACACTAGGAATTCCAAACTTTTTATGCAGAATTGAACCCAATATTCACTTCTAAAATATTTTGACTACATAGCATTTGAAAGGCAGTTTGAAATGAGAAATGAATCTAACTCATCTTTTTGTTAAGTGGGCTCTGAATATAAAGAACATACCAAAGACTCTATTGTTTTGCTCTCTGTTGGCAAATCAATCTGTATCAGAATGAATTTTGTGAAGTGAATTAATGTCTGGTACCAACCATTTTGAAAAGTGTAATTCTTTTTTCCTCCACAGAAACTACATTTTGAAAATATAAACACATATTGTTTGTATAAAATAACAGTAAAGGGGACATACTAATGCAGAACACAACTGGAAAGGTAATGAGTAACTACGGATATGCTTAAGTCCCGTCAAATTTTAGAAGTTTTTCCAACAAAAGACTTAAAAATCTCCAATTTACCTATATGTACATATGCACACAATTTTTAAAAAAAGACTATTTTGATGTCAAGAAGTACTAGAGATGGGGCGCCTGGGTGGCTCAGTTGTTAAGTGTCTGCCTTCGGCTCGGATCGTGATCCCAGGGTCCTGGGATCGAGCCCCACATCGGGCTCCCTGCTCCGCGGGAAGCCTGCTTCTCCTTCTCCCACTCCCCCTGCTTGTGTTCCCTCTCTCGCTCTCTGTCTCTCTCTCTGTCAAATAAATAAAATCTTTAAAAAAAAAAAGTACTAGAGATTACTCCTTCTTTCCTAACTCATATTACAATAAAGAGTTTTAATATAAAACTGCTTCTGCCTATATTTAAAATCAGAGGAATAGAGGACAAAGACAAACAATAATGTTATGTATAGGGGTTAAGGATAACTGTGAAGGTTTCTTAAGGTCAAAGAGCAGTGGCAGGTAATGGGGACATGCACATACCTATTTTAAAATGCAATAGGAGATGAGAGTGGAAGAAAAGGAAGGCAAAACCAGAGCCTGGAACAAAATCTTGAAGTATAACCATAGATGGGTATGGCCGTTCTCCATGGGAAGAGTCCCTCATTAGAGAATGAGAAGCTGTTTACCCAGCTAAACCTGAGTCTATGGTCACAGCTATTAGAAGTTTAAGTAACTGCCTGAGATTTCAATGACATATCAGAAAGCACAAGATGCTTGTCACATCTCTTAACTGTCAATGTCCTTTATTTGAGCATTTCTATAATCCAAGAAACTTACTTTGTGGCTTTTTCCACTCCATATTGTTGTAGTTAGCTAATAACAGGAGCGACTGAAAGGATTTCACCCCAGTTTCTGTGGCTTGCCCACACTTGCCCCATCTGGTGCCATTTACAACAGAAGACTATTACTATTATTGGCTATCCGTGCAACGGAGCTCAAGTAAGAGGAGAACACACAAAGCCAAGAAAGTGAGGCTTAATACATGGCAAGGATGAAAATACCTTCTGGAGAGAACAAATGGTTAGTTGTGCACAAAATCAAATAAAAAGAATGACCTTGGGGCACCTGGGTGGCTCAGTCGGTTGGGCATCTGCCTCCAGCTCAGGTCATGATCCCAGGGTCCTGGGATTGAGCCCCGCATCAGGCACCCTGCTTAGCGGGGAGCCTGCTTCTCCCTCTCCCTCTGAAGCTCCCCCTGCTTGTGTTCTCTCGCACTCTGTCAAATGAATAAATAAAATCTTTTAAAGAAAAAAATTTTTAATAAGACCAGGGACTCTAAAGAGAAAGATGTTGTTTGTTAAATAAGTCTATAAAGATTAGAGCTGACCATGTCCCACTGAAGTGCTATTGGGCCAGGAACTGTCTCTTGACCAACCAACATAAATTTCTAAAGTGCCACTGCTTTCAGTGTCAACTATCACAGAGCAAAGGCAAAGCTAAAGAAACACCCACCGGCCTGCTGCTTCCTCCTTCTCTCATGACCTCACTCTCAACTTCACTAAGTAACTAAAAATATTCTCCACAGACTCCCAATTCCACATCTACCCAAATACCAGAACCTTAGTCTCTCTTCTGTTACCATAAATCACCGGTATTCAACCTGGAGCAATTTTTTCCCCTAAGGGACAGCCGGCAAATTCCGGAGACATTTTTGATTGTCAAGACTGAGGGGAGAGGTACTGCGTGTACTACTGGCATCTAGTGGATCAAGGCCAGGGATGCTGCTAAACTTCCTGTAGTGCGCAGGAAAGCCCCCCAAACAGATCACCAGCCTAAAACGTCAACAGTGCTAAGATGGAGAAACCCTGGCAGAGATGAATTATCCATGCTCTCATCTAAAGCACGTCTCCAGAGGACAAACTAGAGCCTACCTCCTACCAACTATATTATAGGATACAGGTCCACCAACTCTCACGGCTCGCTATTACATCAATTTGTGTGCAATAAAAGGTAGAATCTTAATTAAGTGGATCCAACAGAATTTTATTTAAAGTAATACATATTTCAAGATATCTAAAGTACTAATCAAATCTAAAGGGCTAATCAAGGCTGTAATAGTTCCACCTTTCTATATAATTATATTATTTATATGTGGAAGAAATTTCTAAAGAACCTGGAGTTTTCTTTCTTTTTTTTTTTTTAATAAAGACTTTAAGTAATCTCTACACCCAACATGGGGCTCGAACTTACAAACCCAGGGATCAAGAATCACATGTTCTACCGACTGAGCCAGCCAGAAGCCCCTAGTTCTTTCTTAAACAGAAACATTCACCTTGAAATCGTATCTGAATACATCATGTATAAACATTCTTCCTCTTTTTAAAAAAAGTTACAATCTAACTTTAAAAACAATTTCTCATTCAAGCATTTGGTCTTCTGTTTAAGAATATGCATTATATCAGTTAGACCAAAATTTCCTTTGCACATCATCCAACTGGAAACTGACACTGGCAACTTAGACAACAGGAATATAAAACACTCTCGTGTCTTCACAAATTACACTGTAAAACAATTGCTTCTTTAAATCAAAGTTTTAAGTAAACTAAGGTTTGTGAGATAGAATGAAACGGGGAAAAGATTACATTTCTACAGATTATGGGTTTTTTTTTAATGGGAACACTAAAAAAATCTCAAAACAGACTTTGGGGGAGGGGATGTGGGCATGTTTAAACATACTCCTACTACCAACGCTAGGACCTAAAATCATACTTCAAAATGCTATAACCCTGTGAATTCCAGGAAGTGGGAAACTCACAGAGTTTATAACCCACAGGTCCCACCACCTTTCACTATCCTCACTGCCATGCCTTCCTTCCATTTAATCTCCACTGGCGCTCACTGCAGCCACAAACCGTCATCTCCATTGCACCTCATTTCCTTGTATACTCTGACAAAACCCTTGTTAATTTTAGCTCCCCACCTGATCATCAGTGCCTGAACCTGGGCAGTTACATGTGACTACAAAACACCCAACCCCACACAAACTGGTCTTAGTTTAAACTCAAAACCACAACGTAGGTGGGCTCTTGGCACTGTGCAGAGAATTAAATCACATTTCCCTGGGCCCTTCACTTTCCGACTCTCCTAGAATACTAACCCTTTTCTTCTATACCCTCCAGAAACCTCTGACATCTCTTCCTCTATCTTAGCTCTCAAGTGACGACCTTGCTTTTTTCAATGAGAGTCAGAAAGAGAAATTCCACATTCCACATCTACTACCTCTCTGCTTTCTCTCCCATTATTCTACGTGACATGTCCTTGCTCTTATCTAAAGCCAAACCCTCACTTCTGTACTTTTTCCTATCTCCTAGAGCTTACTGAAGAACACTGCGCTCCAGCAAATTCTACCCATCCTCTCTGACACTGTCCATTTCTCATTCTCTACTGTATCATGCCCAACATATAAAACAAGTTTTTTAAAAAGCAGAAAGGAGAAGCAGAGAAACATAGGTACCCTCCCATAAACTTAGAGATCCACAAAACCAATGTGTAATATAGAAACCAATGGACTCCAACTAATGTCATGTTTACTCATCCCACCCAGAAATCTGGGTCATTGTTCAAGGACCGCCTCTTTTATAAAGTTTCACACACCCCCCATCCTACCCCAAAGTTTCTGCATTTTCAGAGCACTCTGATCACCCTAAAACACTGCACTTCAAGTTCTAAAGAAAGGTATGTATGTTTATGTCTCCCCTCTTGAGATTTTAACCTCCCTGAAGTTAAAGATTGTGTTTCAGTAACTACAATCCATGGCACATAGCAGGCAGGCAGTGAATGTTCCTCAAAGGAAGAAATGAATGAATTACTGCATGCATTTCCTATAGTTTACAAATCTGAAAAATTGTGACCAAAAATTTGTTGGGAGAAAAGCGGATTTAAATATATTACAACCACCTTTTAAAAAGAACAGAGGACCTGAGGGGCACCACTTGAGGGTGGCTCAGATGGCTAAGCGTCTGCCTTTGGCTCAGATCATGATCTCCAGGTCCTGGAATCGAGCCCCATGTCAGGCTCCCAGCTCAGTGGGGAGTCTGCTTGTCCCTCTCCCTGTGCCTCTCCCCCTGCTTGTGCTTTCTCTCTCTCAAATGAATAAATTTAAAAAAAAATCTTTAAATAAAAAGATCAGAGGATCTGAGAGTAACAGGAGACTACAACTGACAATAATGTATACCAATTATTTGATTGGGTATAAACATGGGGAAATGAATTCACAGTGGTTAGAGAAGTTCTGCAGATTACAATTGTATCAAAAATTCTGAGATTCAGACAAACCATGCTATGGGCAAATAAATACTGTAACAGAGTTTTTAAACGAAACCACCCATAAGCAGGGGCGCCCCGGGTGGTTCAGGTGGTTAACTCAGTTCAGGTCATGATCCTGGCATCCTGGGATTGAGTCCCGTGTCGGGCTCCCTGCTTGGTGGGGAATCGGTTTCTCACGCTCTCCCTCATCTCCTCCCCCACTCATGTGCTCTTGCTAATAAATTCTTCAAGATGAAAGAAAAAAAAAAAAAGAAACCACGCATAAGCAACTTCTTCCGTTCAATATTACTTAAATATAAGACTGGTAGACTACATCTTAAATGCAAATTTTGTTTGGTGCCTGGGTGACTCTGTTAGTTAAGCATCTGGCTCTTGATTTCAGCTCAGGTCATGACTCAGGGTCATGAGACTGAGCTCCGCATCAGGCTCCACACCTAGTGTGGATTCTCTCTCTTCTCCCTCTGCCCCTCCCCTCCCCAACTCGTGTCTATGCACGCGCGCATGCATGCGTGTCTATGTGCATATACATTCTAAAAAACATTAAAATGCAAATTTTTAAATCAACCTGTAAAACGAAGTTAATGTATAAAACAGCATTATAAAGCATACCAAATAAAATGACTAAGTATCATCAAGAACACTTGATTTAAAACACCAAATTCCTAATTTCTGACCACCACCATATGAATTCCTGAACTGTCAATTCCTAGTGTTTATAAATAAACATGTACTTTGGTCGTGAAACCCTTAAGTCAATTTTGTAATACAACCAAAACACCCATTAAGGTGAAATGTCACTTTTCAACTATAAGACAAATATCCCAGTGCATTCACAATTTCTGAAAGTTTACTTTATTTCTATTTAAAAATTCATAGGATTCAAGGAAATTAAACAGCACTACTTTTTCAGTGTAAGGAAAAGGGAAGAAAAAAAATCAACATCGGATTCTTTTCCTAAGTGAGTTATAAATCCTCCTTGTGTAGAAAAAAGGGTGCGTGCGTGTGTGCACACACGCACGTGCACATGTGTCTCTGTAAAGAAAATGAACCAAAAAATATGTAAATAATGTCTTCCTTGACCAGTATTTGAGAGAACTGTCTTTGAGGTAACTGGGTTAGGACACAATTCCAAGGCCTGTAACATCACACGGAGTGGAAGCCAGCAAAACTCCAAATATGGTTTACAAGCCACCATGCCAACTCCCCTTAAGCCTCATTTAAGAAGGATTACCGCCTACAATCTAACCTCACTGTGCCACTGCTTCAGTCCTGAGTCCAAAGAACTGATTAAACAAACATGGGGTGGGTTTCAGCAAACGTACCCTTCATTAGCTACGGAAAACACACTGAAGAAGGCTATTCAATGTTCAGAAAATCAGATGCCCTCTGGTAAGGTTGCCACAATCTTTAGTAAAACCTTAAACTTCTAGGATAATTACAATCTACAGTAAATGTGGTAGATGAGATATTTCAATATAAAATAATGAAAATTAACAGAAGTAAATTAGCAGTTATAGAACATGGATGGTATGGAAAATACGGTTTTTAAAAGTGCATAAATGGAAACTGTATACTTTCAGGAAATGTGGAGTTTGTGTAACAAAGAAGAGAGGGATGTTTTCAGCTAAGTGGCAACTAGCCAATCTCTCACTTTGAATCAAATCTGTCACTGAAATGAGGTTTTCCAGGAAGCAATAAGAATAATAAAACTTTAGGCTTCAAAGAAATGCAGCTTAAGAAAAAATTCTGTGGCAAACATTCAAAATGTCAGTAAAAGTAACAATAAATCATTTATCTAACTTGAAATCCGAACAATTTCCGGAGATGTCAATTATAAAGACCTCTATCTAAGCTGCAGGTTTGAACTACTTTTCTAATGTCAAATATTCACACACACACACAAAATCAATAAAAGCCATTATTTTGATTTAAATCACATATCTAAAAACCATTAACTATTTATCACTTGAATTGGCATTCTCAGTTTTACAAGAGAACTAAAAGTCATTCCTATTAAAGTTTCAATACTTGTGTAAGGCTTATTTGACAATCATTACCAAATATTTATGACCCATGCCAGTTAGAAGTAGTATTGTGCATGGTGGTAGGCTTTCTCACAAGGATACAGTGTTTGAGTTTCAAAAGAATACATTTAGGAATATCATCAAAGAACTGACTCCAACGTTAATGAATCATAAAAGGCCTAAGAGAAGCCAGCAAGCATATCCAAAAGATTTGTTTCGTATCAGCAGGTGGTAACTCACAAAAACTTTATCAAAAAATGTACAACAAGAATTGGTGTAAAGATCTTTATTTATAAAGATCTTTATTCTTGAAGTATCTCATTTAGTAAAAACCCGTAACTAGTGGAAACTGGGATTCAATTTAATCAAACTATGAAAAACTACTAAATGTTTACTCTCCTACAAAGTAATCAGTAGAAAGCAATATTACTAGATAACCAAAAGGAACCAATAAAGGCAACGACTTATTTTTAAAAATACAAGAAACCTATATAACCAAATGGAGTATGAATATAACAAGACTCATATGATCACTGTAACACAAGCTCATTCCTCAATCTTACAACACGAATCTTACAAGGGTGTTTCCAAGATATTTGCAAGGCTAAAATTGTTCTTAATACCTTATGAGAAATTAACAGGATTGCTGATTATGACATTTAACAACATGCAGAGTCCAAAATTCCTTAGCATTCCACTCAAGGCCTTTAGTAATCTGGCCCCATCCATCCTCTTTATCTATTACCAATTACTCCTGGTCCTGTCCACTTACTACAAAAATACCAATTTTGCTGTCCCATACTTGCCTTTCTCCATGCCTTTATTCATTGTATTCCCTTCTCCCGAAATAAAATCTCATTTCAGCGTCTCATCATACTCTTCTTTCAAAGGTTATCATTTTCAAATACTACCTCTTCCACAAAGTATTCCTCTTTCTCCCAAGCAGTAATAATCTCTTCTGAATTATAATAGCATAGCTATAACTATTTCACAAAACCTTGTTTTGTATATAATGTTTTCTTAGTTACATATCTTAATATGTCTTCTCTCCCCTACTTGACTGAGTGAGTGTCCTGTGACCAGATCACACCTGCTAAAACCAAAATAAGCAGTAAGCCATAAAGCCCCAAACCAGAAGAGATTAGATACCAGGTTTAAAGAAAGAAAGAAGCAAAATCTTCCTACTCACCCCATGGGGGAAAGGGAAGCTTCCCTTTCTATACCTACATTTTCATTCCTGTTTAATGGCTTTACTGGCAAAGTATTTTTTCAGGAATAACTTATTTGGACCCAGTAAAAGTCTTAAAATATCTTACTCAATTGTCATAGAAATCCTGAGTTAGGTATGTGATACCAAGCCCATTATAAAGCTGAGAAAATCAAATCCCAAATGATTAAATAACTCACTACAAGATCATTCATTACAGTACGAACACAGAAAAGCTGGTGCTAGAGTCCAAGCTTTGTGATACTGGCGTACTGCTTTTGTCTCACTATTCCACCCTGCCTCTGGATTATCACTAGCAAAATTAAAACACAAAACTTAGAGTAAGGACGGTCAGCTGAAGGAGCAAAGATACGGTGATAACCTTCCTCGTGGAGTCTAGTTCGAGGAGTCCACACTCAGTGCATCTATGACAAATCTGCTATTCTTTTCAACAGCAGCCTAGAAAATATGTGTTCCCAAGTCCACACTTGGCAATTCAAAATTCTTACACTAATTTAACCCATCTCTTCTACTGCTCTCCCAAACTTTCAGCTTCCAACTACGTTACTGCAATGCCACAGACAGCATGTTTATTAATATCCAATGCTGTGTGCTCAGACTATCACCTTCCTACCCACACCTGTCCCAATTTTTGTTTTGTTTTCTCCAGGCAAACTGACTTAATGACTCCAGCCCACAGATTTCAGCCTCCTATTCCCTATGAAATCACATTTCACATTTCATTATACATGCTCTTATTTCTCTGCGGAAGTCAATATAAAATATTGGTTAAAACCACAGACCCTGGAGCCAGATGCCCTTCTCTACCACTTATGTGTCTTTTGGGAGATTACTTAACTTCCCCAGGCCTCGGTTTCCCCACCAATAAAGAGAAAACTGTAGTACAGTCTGTACCTCACAGTAATATTATGATAAAATGAGTTAATACAAAAAAAGTGCTTTGACCAATGCACAACACATAGAGAATACTCCAATGTTAGCTATTACTGTCATTTCTTCCAGTATCATGGTTTTATCTCCTCAGAACTATTAACTATCCCACAATGTTAGACACATCGTTTTATTTGTAAGTTATATTTTAATGATATGCTCTTAAGTCTTTCCAAAAAAAGTTCAATTTATTAGATATTCTCTTATTTTATAATGCAAACAGTATATGCTAAAATTTTATTTCTAAAATATAGAAAACATAACAATGCTAATCATAGGGGATGTAGAGAGGTGAGTATCTGCTCCATCAAATCTGGAATCTGTACTGATCCAACTGTTCCATTTAATCAAACACCATGTAAACTATTAAGAGTTCCTTCTGACTTTAACAGCCTATTTCCCAGAGAAAGAGCAAGCTAAAAGATCTTAATAATCCACAGGGCCTGGAGATACAGCCTATTTTCTTTTTCTTTTTTAAGTTAAAAAAGGCTTTTCCTCTTAAGAGAAATCAATGAAAAGCCTCTTGAACACAGCAAGAAGATCAGGTTAATTTTAGCTACAACGTAAATCCCTACAGAATTTAGAATGCCAACAATAGTGTCAGTTTTCTCATTCACTGGATTTTTTCCTGTTTTTTCAGGACTACAGTAATCTGTGCAACATTACTAACTCTTCACCAGTATTACATTTTACGTAACATAATTAACAAATTATAAAGTCATTGTCTTATTACAGCTGCTATTATTAGTCCTGAAAAAAAATTCTAAACATGAACTTAATTATGACCAAGACGACCAATTTCACATTTCTAAAACCATGTTTTTTGAGTAGCTTGAAGATAACCAGGTTTTTAAGTAAAAAAGTAAAGGGAAAAAAAAAATCTACAACCAGATTAAAGGGTATGTTGTTCAAAGATGCTCAGCTTTCAACAACTCTAAAAGGATGGGAACAGTCACGGAAATAGTTATTGATCGGAGTTCACATTTTATACAGTCAGCAAACTATACTGATGCCAAGAAGCTAAGTAAAATAGAATATAAGTGAATTATTTTTCCTTACCTAGTGAAATGAAAAATAACTCACTTATATTAATTTTTAATTAAGCATTTTGAGATTATTGTATATTCACATGCAGTTGTAAGAAGCAATACCAAAATTTCTCCTGAACGCTTCCTTTATCCAGTGCCCCCCAATGCTAACTGCTTGCAAAACTATAGGACAGTATCACAACGAAGGTATTGATACTGATACATGATAATGTCTTGTTATCTCCCAGGATAGAGAACATTTCCATCATTACAAAGATCCCTCATGTTCCCCTTTTAAGAGCCATATTAACTTTCCTCACCTCCTCCCCATGTAAATTCCTGGCAACTACTAATCTGTTCTCAATGCCTATAATTAAGTCATTTCAAGAATGTTCTATAAAAGGAATCATACAGTATATAACTTTTGGGATTCACTCTTTCACTCCGTATAATTCTCTGGAGATTCATCCAGGCTATTATGAGTCCTTTTTACTAACCAACAGGTATTACACTGTATGGATATATTACAGTTTTAACCTTTCAATTGTTGAAGGACATCTGGGTTGTTTCCAATTTGGGGCTTTTATTAATGAAGATGCAACAAACACTGGTGGTACAGGTTTCTGTATGAATATACATTTTCATAGACGACAAATGCCCAGGAGCGTAGTTGCTGGGTTACACGGCAGTTGCTTGCTTAGATTTTTTTTAAGAACCCGCCCCTGTTTTCTATAGCGACTGTACCATTTTACAATCCCACTAGCAACACATTAATTGATCCAGTTTCGCCATGCCTTCTCCAGCATTTGATTGGAAAAACAGTTGCCACTGTTTTATTTCAGCTACCTAGACAGGTACGTAGTAACAACTGATGATAATTTTAATTTGCATTTCCCTAATGGGCCAGTAATATTGAACATCTTTTAGTATGCGGATTTGCCTTACATGCTTGTCTCTTCATGTCTTTTGGGCATTTTCTAATTGGACTACTTAGGTTTTAACTACTGAGCTTTGAGAAATCTTTACATATTTTAGATACTAGCACTTCATCAGATACAGGGTTTACAAATACTTTCTCCCACTTTAGCTTTTCTTTTCATCCTCTCAAAGGGCGTTTTTGCAGAGCACAAGTTTTTAATTTTGATAATCAATTTATCAACTTTTCCTCTTTTGGTTTCAGGTCTAAGTCTTAACTCAGTCCTAGATCGTGAAGATTGTCATATATATATTCATATGCATATAAAATTTTTTTGGCAAAGGTTTTATAGTTTTATAGCCTAACAAGTCTTAACTCAGTCCAGATCATGAAGATTTTCATATATATATTTCATATACACACACACACACACACACACATATATAAATATATATAAATTTTCTGGCAGACATTTTATAGTTTTATAGTTTTACATTCAAAGCCTGTGATTCATTTTGAGTCTATTTTTGTAGAAGGTGTGAGACTTAGGTCAAGGTACATTTTTTTGACTATGGTTATTCAATGACTCCACTACCGATGGTTGAAAGGATATATGAAATTTCAGCATATGAGACCTGCACATGTTTTCTAAGATTTAGAAATCTTACAGGTATTTTTTGAGTAATTATAAATGGTATCATATTTTCAATTTTGTTGCCCACAGGTTCATCACTAATATATAGAAATACAAATGATTTTTATATGTTTACCTTGTAATCCTGTGACCTTGATAAACTTACTTATTAGTTCTAGACTTGCTGGGGTTTTTTGTTGGTGGCGTGTTTGTAGATTCCCTGGAATTTTATCTGCAAATAGGGACAGCTGTTTCTTTCTTTCTGATCTGCATGCCGTTTATTTCTTTTTCTTGCTTACTACACTGGCTAGACCTTCAACATAACACTGAATAAGAACGGTAAAAGCAGACATCCTTGCCTTGATCCCAATCTTAGTGGGAAAGTAATTCAATCTTTCATTATTCGGTATAATGTTAGGTGTAGGTTTCTGTAGATGTTCTTTATCATGTTGAGGAAATTCCCCCATTACTATTTTTCATAGAGTTCTTATCATTAATAGATATTAATTTAGGGGCTCAAGTTTGTCACAATTTGCAAAGAGAATTCATGAATAAGTATTGCTTTGAAATAGTTTTCATCTGTTTCTGTTAAGTATGAAGTTTGTGAATACAGAAAAATTACTCACTACATCAAACCTGAATAAAAGTACATTCCTGTTTATTATACAACATATGCCTTACACAAAGCTTCAAGTCTTTATTTTTTCAGGAAGCAATCCAAAACAAGATCATTTGGGCAACATGTCAAACAGTCTGATACTTTGTGTTAAATCAATTCAACAAAACTTAAATACATTGTATATGTATATATGTAATAAGTACTCCTCTGCATTCCAGGCTTTTAAAAGTTCACTTATTTTAATTTCAGAGAAAACTGTGATATGCTGCACTGTTTAGGACATGTGAAAACAATGCAATTTGACCCTGTCAATGAAAATATGAGAGATTTTCCTATCCTGGAATGTTTCTGCTGCTACCTTGAAAATCACAGCTTAGTTCAGTGAAAAAACAGCCATTTCCCACCAACTACCTCAAATAAAATCCTATCTCTAGTCACTACTCCTCTAATGTTTAAAAACTGTAGTGGCACTAACAAGGACCCACTGGTGAAACACTAATCAAACTTAAGTTTAATTTAAATGTACTACAGCATCAAAATTTAAAAGTCTAATTATTTCAAATCACAAGAGACTATTAAAGAGAAGATAAAGGAGAGAAGAATACACCCAAAGTATTAATAATTTTTATCCTAAGATTATATTCATTTTATTTGTTAATAATGGCAAGAAATAGAAAAAGCAGTTAAAATAGGTAAGCTGAAATAGTTAATATCCAAATGTTAAAAAAGCAGAAAAATAATTATGGTAATATTTTTTAAAGGTTTACTACTCACTAGTACCATTCATGAAAGAAGGCAAAAAACAATAATGCACTACAGGGCTATGGAAAAGTTGTAGGCTCTTGCCTTTATAGGACCAGTCCCCTCTGCATCCTCCTTTCAGTAAAGAGACTCCACCTGTGACATTAGTAGCCAGGCACACTTGCTTCCCAAATAACAGAGCATAATAAAATACTTTTTAAAGCAAGTGTACCAAAATTTGCAAACTGCTAGCACTGCTGGAGAAAACGTAATATCTATATTAGTTATTTCTGCTTCAAAAATAAATGAAATAGGGACGCCTAGCTGGCTCAGTCGGTACAGCGTGCGACTCTAGATCTCAGGGCTGTGAGTTCGAGCCCCATGTTGGGTGTGAGGAAGGAAAGAAGGGAGGGAGGGAGGCAGGCAGACACACACACACACACACGCACGTGCGCACTTGCGCGCCTGAGTGGCTCAGTCGGTTAAGCGTCTGCCTTCTACTCACGTCATGATCCCAGGATCTTGGGATCAAGCCCCACATTGGGCTCCCTGTTTCTCCCTCTCCCTCTGCCTGCCATTCCCCCTGCTTGTGCTCTGGCAAATAAATAAATAAAATCTTTTAAAAAGGGGGGGGGGAGGGAGGGAAGGGACTTAAATCTGCTTAATCTAAGGGAAAATTAAAAAAGAATAAGAAAACAGAAATCAAATGCAAAACTAAAACTGACCAGAAGAGAAACAAAAATTAGAAGCTAATCTCATTTAAACACATTTAAAAAGAAAAAGTTAACACTAATAAAAAGGTTTTATCATCTATGACTTCATAGGACTTATTCTAGGAATGGTAGGACTCTTCTTCCTTAATTACATTAGACATATTTGGGACGTGAATACACCAATATATTAAACTTGTGTTACAAACCCACTCAGGAAGATGGACAGTTCAAGATTCCTCAATTTCCAATACAGTAACAAGTAATGGGAATTTAAAAAACTGACTCATTTCTATATTTCAATGCTAAAATAATTTTTAAACTAACTTCTTTTTAAAATAATCAGAAGCCTTTTTTCAATGTAGTAAAAGTTTTATGGTCAGTGCTTTGTCTTAGAATCTAAAAATTTAAGACTTCAAACTTAAATAAGCACAAATATCAATTGAAAATAGGCCTACATTTTAATTCGTCATCTTAGAAATAACTTATTTTTCAATATTTCTACAAAAAAATTCTCCAGTAGTATATCTAAGTACCTGATCAAATCTAGTCAAGAGGATTCAGCGTCAATTAGAAATCTCAAAAAAAAAATTAAATTGCAAAATTTCTAATGCCTTATAACCAGATTCCCCAAAGGAAAGGAAAAGGCACAAAGAAATATGTAAACCACATGTCTACTCCTCAACAGAAGGAAATCGTCATGGGAATAGTGGGACTGACAACCAGAAAGTGCCTCTAAGTCCAAAGAGGAGATACAATTCACAAGGAAAATGATTACAAGGGTCTTATTTAAAAAAAAAAGAAAAAAAAAACCCTGTAATAGTGAACTCAAAGGAGAAGCTATTGAAAGATGATTACTTAAAGTAATTAGCAAATAGACACTACCATAGTTCAACTTCATTATTAAAAAGCTTGTATTAACTTTCTAGTCTTCCAACAACTTCTAAGACTTCACAGAACCAAAATAAGAATACTAAAGTGGAATCTTCCACATTCCATTTTTTTACAGAGAGAGATGTAAATGACAAAACAAAGGAAGAGGAAGGAAATAAAGGAAGGGGAAGAGAAGGGAATAAAACCCTGTCTGTACCAACACCCCCATTTCTTTTTAAGTACAGGATGATTCCTAATCATTAAAGGGATAGCAAAAATAATTCGATTTAAGACTACTTCATCTGTCAATCTTCAACCCATCTGATCAAATTCACTTTTCACCACACTGAAAAGTATTTCAAAAATATAAAGCCGACAGAGGCACCTGGGTGGCTCAGTCAGTCAAACATCTGCCTTTGGCTCAGGTCATGATCCCAGGGTCCTTAGACGGAGCCCCACGTAGGGCTCCCCACTCAGTGGCAAGTCTGTTTGTCTCCCTCTCCCTTGGCCCTTCCCCTCTGGCTCCTGCTTGCTCTCTCTCAAGCACTCTCTGTCTCTCTCTCTCTCTCAAATAAATAAATAAAATCTTAAAATATATATATATATGTATACACACACACACATATATCCCACAAAGTAAAAAAAATTTGGCAGAAATTTTTTTATATCCACATGTCTTACAGATATAAAAGACAAAAATCTACATGTCTTACAGAATATAAAAGTTGGTTAAAAAAAAATCAAAGGAATGTTAAAGTATGACTGGGAATGTAATAAGGTAGCACCATTCTATTTTTTTAATTAATTTACTCATAATTACAGATAAAACTCAGGACTTCCTAAGATGTCATCATCAATCATTTTGAAAACCTACCTTGTTTCAGATACATAACAATTATACATAAAATAAAGAGAAATTTAAAAGGCATGGCTAAAAAAATTTTTTTTTAATTAAAACAAAAGGCATGGCCACACCTAAAAAAAAAAAAAATAAGAACGACAAACATCTCCACAAAACAGAAACATACAACACTAAGAGGGGCTGAAGCTGTGAGCCTGCTGGGGTGCTTTTAGAAGGATACCAGTGGAGGCCTAGATTGCAGATCCTCTGAGAACAGGAATAAAAACAGCCTACCCAGGATGAGAGACTGGAGTCAAAAATCAGGCTGTAAAAGAAATGCTGCTAACAGATGCCCAGGGGTTAAGTAAGCAGTCTGTATGGGAAGTGTGGCTTCTGAGTACCCAGAAAGTGAGAATACACAACCTAACAACTAAGGCCTAAGCACCCTCATCCAGTTGCCTAGCCCACAGAACCAAGATATCATGGGGGGGGGGGGCGGCAGGTGCCCCAACCTGCCGATCTAAGATCTGGTTTTGTATGGGGGGCCCCAGCAGGGAGAGTCACTTAAGAACACCTGCAAAACCACCAGATAAGAAGAGAATGTGGGGGTGGGGGGACCTGACAGGTTGTACCATGACATGTGAAGTAAGCTGATAAGAAAGACAATCTACAAATACAGCAACTAAAATATGATATCCCTCCAAACAAAACAGAATCAGAAAAGTCTGGAAAATGCCTGAAAATAGTATGTTTAATAGTTCCTAAAAGATAAACCTAAGAAAATTTATTAAATTTCTTTTATAAAAGAATAAAACTCATGAACAAGCAAAAGTGAAACAAAATTAGATGGAAATGAGAAAATCAATTTAGAATGCAAGAAAATAAATATTTGAGATTTAAAATAGTAAAGCTGAAAATTCAATAGAAGGGATAAAGTATAAACTAGAAAAACTGAAAAGGAATCAAAGAACGAGAAGATAATAAGGAAGACTTTAACCAGGATGTGGCAGAGATAAAGAATTTTTTTTTTTTTTTTTTTTTTACAAACTGTTTATTTTCCGTCAACCTTTTCCATTTCTATTTCCATTTTGTTTGCCTTTGTGGAAGACCAGCTTAAGACCACTCAGTGGTTGTTCCTACCCATTCAGTGGCCTGAGCAGTGGGAGCTGCAGACCAGTCTTCAGTGGCCAGCTGGGCGCTCCAGTCTTCAGTAGGGAACTGCTGAATAGGCACCAAGGGCACCTGCACGCCTTCAGACCAGTCTGCGACTTCAGACTGAGTAGCAATGAACTCAGGAGATGGAGCTGTCCATTCACCCTGAAATTCCTCCTTGGTCACAGCCTTTTCAGCAGCAGCCTGCTCTTCCTTTTCAATCTCTTCAGGATCTCTGTAGAAGTAGAGATCAGGCATGACCTCCCATGGGTGTTCTCGGGAAATGGTGCCATGCATGCGCAGAACTTCCCTGGCCAGCATCCACCACATCAGACCCACTGATTGCCATCCCTTGCAACAACAAGGGAGCTCAATGTCCACATAGCGCAGAGGAGAGTCTGTGTTACACAGAGCAATGGTAGGCAGGTTAACATAGGACACTTCTGTAAGAGGCTGGTGGTCAGCCCTGGGATCAGTAACCACCAGAGTCTCGGCTCCCGGAAGGCTGCCTGGATCTGGTTAGTGAAGGTTCCAGGAGTGAAGCAGCCGGCAATAGGAGTGGCTCCGGTAGCAGCAGCAAATTTCAGCACAGCTCGCTGGTCAGTATTCCTGGACGATATGACACTGACATCAGCTGAGTTTTCAATTGCAACAATGGCATGAGCTGCCAGCAGAAGCTTCTCCCAGGTTCTCTTCAGATTTATGATGTAGATACCATCACTTTTCCTTTTGTAGATGTACTGTTCCATTTGAAAGTCAAGGTTGGAGCCACCTAAATGGGTTCCTGCTGCAAGGAATTTGAGGACATCCTCCTCCTTCATTTGCAGGACATCAAGGGCTCCGGACATTGTGAAAGTTTCCCTTTAAGTTACGACGGGAACGCAAAACAACGCCGTATGGACACTTCCCCGGGTAGCTCGGAAAGCTAAAGAATTTTTAAAAATACAGACTATAAAGGACAGATAAGGAGTTTCCAAGATGTGTTTAAGAGCAGTTTCAGAACAAGCATAGAAGCAATGGCAAGAGATTAACCTTATATCAGAAAAGAGAAGGTTTACACTGAATCAACTAATACCCAGATAGATGAACAGTGTAAGAAATTTACACAAAGGGAACATTCTAACCTAATGTATCATCTAACTTTCAAGTGGCAAGGAAAAAAAAATACTAACAACTAATTTAACCTAATTTTTAAATTGTATTTTGAATGGTTTTTTTAATTTGTATAGTTCACACGCTACCCAAGAACACCACAGTGGTCTTCTGGGTGGTTCCACAGAGTAAAACCGAAACGGAGTGCCAATAAATAGGGTGCAATGAACAAAAAAGTCTGACTGGCCCAGTCTTCAGCTGCAACTCCATAGTCCTTGAAATTCAGTTTCTACACCCAGAGAAATGAAGCATGAGATGAGAATGCTTTTCTTTTTAAATCTGTGGTAATAAAACTTAGGATTGGGGTAGAAGAGTAATAGAACAGTAGATTATAGAACTGAGGTAACGTGATTCCCAACAAAGAAAAAAATTTCTTAAGTTAAATCACATATATAAACAAAAAGCAAAACTAGTGCTCTAACAAATTATTCAATCAAAAATACCTATTAATTTTTCCCTCTAAATTTAAAATAAGTAATCAGAGGGGCGCCTGGGTGGCTCAGTCATTAAAGCGTCTACCTTCGGCTCAGGTCATGATCCCAGGGTCCTGGGATCCAGCCCCGCATCGGGCTCCCTGCTCGGTGGGAGGCCTGCTTCTCCCTCTCACACTCCCCTTGCTTGTGTTCCCTCTCTTGCTGTCTCTCTCTCTGTCAAATAAACAAATAAAATCTGTAAAAAAAATAAAATAAAATAAGTAATCAGAAAATAATGCTGGCTATAGAAGCTACACTTAAACTCTCAAGTTCTAAGTCTCATTTTGGCAGTTCTAGTATCTATACGGCTAAAGAACTGACGGTTTTTAGGTTTTGTTTTTTAAGATTTGCTTATTTTAGAGGGGAGTGGAGGGGCAGAGGGAGAGCGAATCCTCAAGCAGACTCCCCACTGAGCACTGAGCCTGAGGAGGTGTTCCATCTCAGGACCCTGAGATCAGGACCTAAGCCTAAACCAAGAGTCGGGACTCTCAACTGACTGCGCCAGCCAGGCGCCTTGATGGTTTTATCTGGACTGGTCAAGATATACATACAACTGGTTCAAGTTTTAGGTGTTGTGGCAGGAATGCTAGATTAATAAAAGCACATAAATTTTTGTTTATGCAGACCTGGCTTCAAACAGCTATCTTAATCATTTATTTCGATGGGAACATGTATCTTTAGAAATATTTCAAAGGTACATAATAGTTTAAAAAATAACCATACAAACCTGAAACACAAACTGTAGATAGAACATCAGTCAGTATCCCTGCAAGAAAAAGTATATTCTTTGCTGGTGATAAGCAGCACATTGACTCTACTTTAGTCCAATCTCCACCCAGGTGATCCATAAATTCACACTGAGCTCTAGGGGATGACAAGACAGCCAAAGACATGCAGCCTAACTGGAAAAGGGAACTGTGTACGTAGTGGAGGGCCTGGCCTCATGAACTAGAAGCTCAGGCAGCATCCATCTCACAGGAGAGAGACACACCACGTGCTTTTTCAGTTATCTGTAAATGTCAGTAGGCCTTTGGCTGGCTGCCATAAGAAACTCTTATCTCTGTTCTCTGCTTTATCTCTTTGTCCATTCTTCAGTCATTTAGCACAACCATTACTCTATTTTCATCAGTAAGATGTTCTTCTGGGACAAAAATGGGAGCTCCAACTGCTTCAAAAGCAGTTATTCACCAGCGGCTAGCTAAAATCATAAAAATTAGGAAGCAATATTTATGATTTTTTTAATCAAAGGAACATAACTTTTCAAATTAGCATTTACCATCCAGCAATCCATCCTCTTTTATAAAAAGCAAAAAAACAAAAAATTAACATGTTCACATAAATGCAATTGCTTTGATAGAAAATTTTTACATAAGAGAACACTTACTTAGAAAATGCCTATGAAATCACATACTCATTAAAAATGAGAAATACCATCAATGGTGTTTTGTTTTGTTTTGTTTGACAGAGACAGACACTGTAAGAGAGGGAACATAAGCAGGGGGAGCGGGAGAGGGAGAAGCAGGCTTCCGGTGAAGCAGGGATCCCAACGTAGGGCTCGATCCCAGGACTCTGGGATCATGACCTGAGCCGAAGGCAGACACTTAACGACTGAGCCACCCAGGCGCTCCACCATCAATAGTGTTTATTTAAGTATGGCAGATAACCAAAACATGAGTTGTTAAGGGTTACTTTTCTTCCACACACCAACAATCCAGTAACGTTTTAATGAATGTTAAAAAAAAAAAAAAGTACTAAAGAAGAAGTGAAATGTAAAAAAAATAAAATAAAATAAATTTTTTAAAGATTTCATCTTTTTTTCTACTTAGGTACGAAATGTACTGTCAATCTTCTACCACAGCCTGGCCTCAATCTGTCCTTTCCTCCCTCCTGACATAAAATTCTATGTTCAAGTAACCCAAGAGTATTCAACATATCCTGTGCATGTCATATACTCAAAAACAAAAATAATTTCTCTTATGTTATGCTGTCTGCTTTGCATAGCTTTTCCTTCCTCCCCTCCTAGTGAAATCCTAGTCTTCTTTAAAGGCAGTAGGTCCCGCCTACTTTTGCAAAGTTACCATCAACAACCAAACAGAACAAACTGCTTTCAACTCCTATGACACCATGTAGAAGTTTGGGCCTGCCTCTGCACATTGAGATTTGTCTGACAACCTTACTCATGGAGTTGAGGGCACAGAGTGTTTCAACTGGAAAACATCCTGAATATTAGTTATCGTTGCCGTAACTTGATAGTTAACCTCTTTCTTGTGTCAGTCATCGTGCTTCCAATACTTCCTCTAGACTAAGAGCTCCTTAAAGGCAGGGCCTCAAGAAATGCCTCTTACAATCAGAGCTCTTACCACTTACAGCTCACAGCTCTCCACATAATAAGCATGCAAAAACTGTCTGATGAATAATAAAAACTGAATGTATGAACATGCTTTAAGAAAATTAGTATTAGTAAAATGAATTACAGCTATCGCTTTGGATAAAGACACAGATTTTAAAGAACATAAGATATTAAGAGTACAATTACACAATGTTAGTGTCCCCTACTACCTCCCTTTAGGTCCTGATTCTCACCCTCCCTGCCCCTAGGAAGCACCAAAATTTAAGTATCTACAGCTTGATACACTGACTTGGACCTGTAAAGTAGATGGGTTACTGTCTGATCCATTCAGAGAAGAAGTCATCTTCTACTGCCTGCTATTCTTCTTCTCTGCTCTGAGCATCCCAAACCATCCATCTCCAGGACTCGCTTCCCTCTCCAGTCCCCTCTGTCCTCTCATCTCTTCCCTCTTCTCTCCTGTATCAGCTTTTACATGGGAGGGCTGACCCATTTTATACAACATTAGCCACGAAAACGGGTTTTATCCTCTAAGTAAAGCAAATGCTGATTTTTTTTTTTAAGATTTTATTTATTCGACAGAGAGTGAGAGAGCACAAGCAGGGGGAGTGGCAGAGGGAGTGGCAGAGGGAGAAGCAGGCTTCCCGCTGAGCAGGGAGCTCAGGACCCTGGGATCATGACCTGAGCCTAGGGCAGATGCCTAACGACTGAGCCACCCAGGAGCCCCGCAAATGTTGATTTTTAATAGAGTTCACAAACATAATCTCAGCCATTTCTACCTAAGAAAGTTGAGAAAAGACTACTTTACATAAAAGTGGTACAGGTTTCATGCCCTTTATGTCAAACAGCTTCCTCTAACAATATCCTCATCTACAGAACACACTAAGTCCTTACTTAGAAGTACTAAATTTTAAACTGTGCTGCCCTTGAGGCTTACAGAAGCTGATCCTCTCACTTGTAAACATTATCTATCAAAAAATACTTTCATCAAATGCCTAAATTTCTACTTTCAGTAAGCGTGTAAAAGCATTAGCACTGATTGCCCTAAAGCACTTAGAGGGAAATAGCTCCCATTTGGCTTAACAGTCACGAAATTTTAAGACTGGAACTTCATACTTATTGACCACTATTTTTTTTTTTTCATTCAAACCTATAACAGGAAAATCCTGTTGGTCCAGTATCAAATCCTACCCTTGTCCACATCCTCCAAAATAAGGAAATACATCTGCCCTAACATCATATTTCAACGTTGAAGAAGCTTATCACCTAAAACAAGTATCTTTATATATTAAAGGGCATATTAGAAAGAGGCATCAATTAGAAGAGGAAATTATTTTCCTGAGAAAGTTCAAGGCTATATGAGCATTTTCCATCCCAGATTGTGTCTTCTAGGTAATATTTAAATCAGCAGAAAGCAAAAATACTTTGTTATGGCTCAAATAAAAGAGAAAAAAACATTCTGAACCATATGTGATTAAATGCATTTACCAACATAAGATTTGTTTGATAAAGTGACCCAATCCTTTGCCTTTTTTAAGTGTCTCATTTCCTTCTGAGACCAGGAAAAAAACCAATGGCCGCCACATGGAAGCCATTCAACATTTCCAAAGCACTTTTGTACTTCTGACAATGTTAACAATTTAATATATTTTAGCCACCTTTCTCATCACACATTGATTGTATAAATGATGCTAACCCAAGACATCAGTTATATTCACAATAAATTATCACACTTATTAGTAAAACACCATTTGGAGTTCAGATAATTTAAAACATGAAGAGAACAGGTAAAGAAAAATAATCTTGCTTATCAGGTCTAAATTGTAAAACTCTTGGGAATTCATTCAACTAGTAATTGTTCAGCTACTGCTGAATTATTTAGCAGGTATGGTATCAGTGCTAAGTGTATGTACGGAGACTGTCCTCAACAAGCCAACAGCCCACTGGGAAGGAAAGAAACACAGCAAGCAAACAGTTCTGGTAGGTAAAACCTATGATAACGCAACTGATACTTATTAAGCACACTTCAAACATAGTACCCTCACCGAATCTCAATTTTCTATCAATGAATTTGAATTGGTTTAATGATTAAAGATAACTGATAAAATGAGCACTAGTTGGCAAGTTTTTTAAATAAAGGGCTGGAGGTAGAGAATATATTAAAAGTTCTTGTCACATAATAGATATGACAGCTACTGTTGTTATAATTTCAAGGGGTGGGCTGGCACATAAATGGACATGCCCTCTGAGTTTAAAATAGAAATCCAATTTGAAGAGAGGAGGTTACAAAAGAAGTACAACCATCCTCAAGATTCTCTAGTAAATACACATGCTAGCCTTGAAACCGCTAGCAAGACTCCACACTGCAAGAGAACCAACCATGCAAAGACTACTAGGTCAACTAAACAAAACAGTGCACACCCACTGGCTTGATAAACAAGCCCCCCCCCAGGCTTGTCACAGGAGAGCGTCTGCCTCTACCTAAGTCTCCATGTTCTCTAAAGTACTTCATCCCAAACTGATTTAGGTTAAAATTATCATTTAGAAACATCATACACAAAAACCAGTAAGGAAAGAACCTCTACATGACAAAATCTAATAAGCATATTTTCAGCATTTTTTTTAATTTTAATGCCATTTATCTATCCTATAAACTGGTCATCAAATGTATCCAAATTAATTGGGCTGGAATAGTAAATCAAGAAACCCTGAAATGGATGTTTCCCTCCCTGAAAAAACTATTAGGGAAGAGGAAAAAGAATAAAAATAGACAATACAACAGAGAAATAAAAATGATACATATGCAGATCAACATCATGAAATACTTTACTTTTTAAATAGTGACTCAAATATTCTATAAATCTAAAATCTGTGCATAGGGGCACCTGGGTGGCTCAGTTGGTTAAGCAACTGCCTTTGGTTCAGGTCATGATCCCAGTCCTGGGATCGAGGCCGACACAGGGCTTCTTCCTCCGCGGGGAGCCTGCTTCTCCCTCTCCCTCTGCCTGCCACTCCCCCTGCTTGTGCTCTCTCTCTCTCATTATCCATCTGTGTCAAATAAATTAAAATCTTAAATAAATAAATAAATAAATAAATAAATATAAAAAATCAAATCAAATCTGTGCATAAAGAAGGTAATTTTGGTTCATGGTCACCAGCATTATTAACATACTTAGGAACACATGTGAAGCACAAAACATCATCCCGGGTAATGGACTTCAGGGGGTCTGCCCCCAGAGAGCTCCATCTCCCTGCAAGTGTACACAGTGTTTCAGGAACATGTGCACAGGTGCTTTTTCTAGGGAGACCATCCAAAGCTTTCTGCTAAAGAAGTTAAGAACCACTCACTTCAGATTAAGTTTCTAACATTCCTAATGTTACCTTTCCTTGAAAATGAACAATACAACAAGAAAATAAGTTATCAGAATTATGTTAATAAGGTTAAAACAAATCATCAAAACTCCGTGGAAATGTTTTTACAGCATAAAAGAAATAAGGTTTATTCTATCTGTAGGCTGTAAATTTGAAAATTTTAAGTTTTAGGGAACTAAACTAGCTTTACAAAACAGATGTTATTGCCTGTGCCATTTAATCAATTCAAGTCACATTCCTAGAAGACAATATAGCCATCTGATGAGTTCAGCGTCAATGGAATGAGCCAAATCCACACAACAGCATTTTACAAAAATAATCAGTGGTTTAAAGCAGGGCATGTGCAAAATTCCTGAAATAACACATACATAATTCACTGCCAAACTCAGATCAATTCAAAATCTGCAGAGGCAAGAAGCATTATTATGGCTCTGAAATCCATATTCAGTAAGGCTGTGTTCAAAAAGTTTCATTTCAATCTCAAGAAAATAAATGAGTAGAGAAGCTCAATAATGATTTTGGCAGATATCAGTTCCTTCGTTCAAAGCAGAATATTTTTACACAGCTTAAGACTTCTTAAAAGATAAAGAAAAACACCAATTTACAGGCCCTAAGTCTTGAATTTAAGGATGAGATGCCCTCTACTTGAGAAATACAACACTGTATCTTCTCAAATATTGTAGCTAGAGGTAAAAGAGCACAATGGAAAAGGGAAAAAGCACAGCTTTATTAGAGATCTGGATCTGGATCTGCCACTAACTGGATGACTCTGAGCAAGTTACTTCACCTCTCTGTGCCTTGGTTTACTCATTTCTAAACAGCCCAAGGCCATGATGGACAAGGAACCCCTAGATTTCCCCAAAACCCACCAACCCTGACCACCCACATCTCCTGGGGTCTTCTTCGTAACAAGCATCTTGCCACAGATTCACTCACGTCCTCCTCAATAAGGCAATTTTAGGGCTTAAGAAAAATTCAAGTTCCTTCTCACAAAAGGCTTGGGAGTAAATGAAAAGCTAGAAGATTTCTTCAAAGTATAGTATACCTCGTTTCTTCAAAGTACATAACATCTTGCAAAAGGATGAAAGAAAGAGAAATTACAAAGTTTTACAGAAGCACTGCTGTCCTTGCGAGGACCTACTACTAAGCACCTGGAAACCAGAGCAGTGGGCTTTGCTAAAACTTCAAACTTATTTCATGACTGTTTTCCACAGAAATCTACAGAGGCCTTTAGTCTGGGTTTACTCACCTGCCAAAAGAGGGTGGGGGTGGGGGACTGGGGAGGGCTGGACTAAAATCAGTGGCTCCAAACCACATTCCACTGAACTCTTAGGCTCGGCGACAGTGCCTCACAGGTGTCAGGACAAACGTCTTCACACCATCTTTAAGCAGAAAGAGCAGTTTTATTGTTTTATGTTTGCTTTGGTTTTCCATGTCAGTTAAACCACATGTTCAAAAAAAGAGACAACAGGCCTAAAATGGAGTCACTTGTGTTGAGCCCAAATCAGCAAACCGAGGCTTAGTACCTATTTCAGCCTCTCCCAGGAATGTAATCCTAACCAGTCAGTCTGGGATTACCGGTTGCCATAAATGAGGTATTCTGCCCGGCAGACCCCTGCCATCCACCAGAGCAAGGTGACCTAGTCTGAAACAATCAGCTCTCTGCTAGAATCTCACCTCCGGCTATAAAGTCTTCCATTCTGTACGGCTCTTCCAAGCTCCTTTCTATCTGCTAGATGGGATGCTACCCGAATTCATGACTCACTGAAAAAGCCAATGAGATCTTTTAAAATTTACTCAGCTGAAGTCTGTTTTTTAACACGTTACGGGTTCATGTAAGATTTGGTTTTGCAAGTAGGTTCTGCTTATGTTTGCAAATGATGTGCAAAATAAATAGTCCTTAAAGTTCTAACATCCTGTAAGATTACGACTGTCGTTTGAAATGGAATTTAACAGTAAAGTGAAATTTGTTTTACAGAAACTTGCTTTGCAGTAGATAAACTAATAGGCTACATCTATTTAATACTGCAAGAGACATGTGGTATTACTATTCATCATGGTGTAGTGCTACCTGTAAAAGTTAACTAAAAGCTTCAACATAATTCAAAGAGTGGGTAAAATAAAAAGGAATTTCTTTGTGAAATGTTAAGACTTTTATTAAAACTCATTAATTCTTTCAATCAGAACAGAGTAAAATGAGTTAAAAATGCCAAAGACTTAAAAGCCTGGCATTATAACGAGTAGGACCACACTAAACTGCAAATCCTTATAGCATAGGAATCTCCAAAACAACACAAACAAGGATGGGTGGATGGATGATTAAATGGTAAGTCCCAATAACCACAGAATAAAGACGTTTAGCATTATGGTGCATAACATTTAACACCAAACTTTGAAAGAAACTTTGTAACTTGAAAATTATAGACATATTGAAGTATTTGACAACAAAAGATAAAAGGGAGGTGAGGAGGAAAAAGACAAAATCTTAGGAACACAATTTAATTTTATTCCACCAAAAGAATTCCTAATTGACAGAATTCATTCAACAAAGCATAAAATAAACACTGTAAATTTCAAAAATTCCTCTGTATCAAGAATTTTCAATCATACAGCTGAAGGATTAAATATACACAACCACAGTTTTCAAATGCAGTACTAAGCTTTATCTACATATACTCAAAGACGAAAGGTCAGAAATTCACTCTACTTTTTTTTTTTTTAAGGATCTTATTTATTTATTTGACAGAGAGAGACACAGCGAGAGAGGGAACACAAGCAGGGGGAGTGGAAGAGGGAGAAGCAGGCCTCCTGAGGAGCAGGGAGCCCGATGCGGGGCTCGATCCCAGGACCCTGGAATCATGACCTGAGCCAAAGGCAGACGCTTAACGACTGAGCCACCCAGGCACCCAGAAATTCACTCTACTTTTAAAGGTGTATAAGAAAACCTAATAAGCCTTTAGCCCTTCCTTAATAATAGGCCCAAACAATCATGCTCACATTCTTACTTCTATGGAAGAAAATTAAATTCACGTTGCTAATGTCCTAATGGTGGTATATGATGGAAGTAGAAAACATGGATAACAGAAGGTTTATACCAACACATGACAACACGTATAATTGTTTACAAACCGATGAAATTTCAAAGTAAGAAAAAGATATAAGAACCCAAAGGAACCAAACATATGTTTCCATATAAGCAGGATGTCAGATAATTACACCACTACATTTATCCCCAGAATTAAATGCCCACTGTGAACAAAGGTTAACATCTAAAATGGTATCCTCATTAAGTTCTAAAAGGAAATCATACTAGAAAACTGACAAGAAAGTCAGATATGGAAATACATGCTATTTAATTTCTCTATGCCTCTTTTAAGAACTTTATTTAATATGGTTAGAATCCTAACATCCCTACAACCCTATTATTGGTAAAGTTAGTATTAATTTACAAATAAATTGCTTTAAATTTTTTCAAAGAAAACTGACAGATGAAAGGAAGAATACAGAGAAGATCTTTGGTAGTGATCGATTTGAAGTTTTTAGTTTCAACTATTCAAGATGTAAAGAAAGGGCCACTGCAATGTAGTAAGTACAATTTTGCAGAGGCCAGAATGTGAGCTGCTGGTGCACAGGCTGGTAAAAGGGAGCAGTCATTTCACTTGCAAATGAGCCCCACAGGTGGGTTTGCAATTTTTTCATTGTTGTTTATTTTTCTCTACTTGTTGCCAGAGAAACACAGTAACTTTCCTGAAGCTATTGTTGCAAGCGTTCTTCTTTTATAAGAAATGGACATAAAAATAAAAAGCAGCCAACTGTTGACAGTGAAGAGGCTTAAGGAATGACTAGTGTTAGCCAAAAGGACAAGGGAGGAAAGTCACTGGGGATCACTCAGACTTATAAATGGAACCAGTGACCATATGCTTAGTCAGAAACAAGAAAAAGCCATCTGCAAAAATATTTTTGGTGAGTGGACCAGCAGGGCAAAAATTTTATTTTACGAAGGAAAATTTTATGTCATAATGGTATTCGCAAAACTGGGACTGCTGGAAGACTTCAAGATGCATCTCTTCCAAATGTCAATAGTATGCCATACCACAGCAACCTAGAGATCTGCTTCCAAAAGTCAACCTAACTCAAAATTTTGTTTCTGCATACAAAACAGATCCAGATTTTAGGGATCTCAATCTAGAAATCCGTCTACTTTGACAGAGAAGAGAACTTACCAAAACCTTACTTACCATAAACCCCCTCGTGATTTAGACCGGTGTCTGAAGTCAGGAGCTGCCATAGGTAAAATGAATTGCTGCGTTTCCTATTATCCTACTACTGCCTAGTAAGAACCTCTAAGAACTTTTCCACCTAGGAGAGACCGCTGTCTCAGCAGCCATTCTACAAATGGCTCATACCAGTTCTCCCAACAGTCCTTTTTTTCAGTGGAGATGATCTGACTCCTAAATTATAAACCTTTAACCAATTACCTTGCCTCTAGTATATGTCTAGGTGTTTGAATGCTGCCCTGGCTTTTAATATAGAACCTTGCTTGCCTCATTCCCTGTTCTTTCTCTTGCTCTCCGTTATGCGTCTTCCTTTGTTCTACCCCTACACTTCCTACTTAATTTCAACACACTGTATTCCCTACACCTGGCTCTTGCTCTTCCTCCTAAACTTTACGTGACTTGCATGTGGATCCCTGTCTGCCATCTTACTTTCACAGGTAACCCAGCCAGAGTCCAAGATGAATTGGCAGAGGACAAGATGTGACACCTTTCAGAATATACGAAATGGCTAAGATAAAGGACAGGAATAATTTATCATCACCAGAAAAATCAGCAGTGTGTTCCTGGAGCTGATCACAGTTGGTACTCACTTACATATACCACTTCTCTACCATCTCTTCTCAGGCCTAGCTTGGATAGTTAGTAAGTGGAAGGGGATAGTCCTTCCCTCCAATCGCACATGCCCCCCTACATTAACCAGTTACACATGTGGTTTGACTTCTGGGACACAAGGGTTCAGTCTCACATTGCTGCCAAAGCTTAATCAGGTCTGAAAAAGCAGTACTGGAGATAGCAAAGCTACCAGTAAAGGAAGAGAGAAGTAGGACTACTTTACCTTCATCGGTTTGTTCTAGAGTTCCAGACTCACAAGCACTTCAAATGTCAGTTAATGCATATTCCAATAATGCATGGAAGATGAGATGGCACTTCAAAAAGATGTGCTGTAGAAAGTGTTTTCCCAAGTCATTTTTTTCTTCTTTTTTCCCAGTTTCTTTTCACTTAGTGACACTCAGATAGGACTAGGCCTCTTCTCCGCAGTTATTTAGGACTGAAGACATGGGTTTTTATTAGATTCCTTCGTGCCACCCACGAAGGAAGCACAAATGGTCACTCCCACCCACCCCACAAAAGAATCACCTTCTGAACAGATCTGCCAAAACAAAGAAGAGTCTTTTAAGAAGAAGAGCTGCTTTTCCTACCCATTCCCACTCTGGCACTCCTTGCCTATTTTCTTCGGCCAGAGGAGGGAGGAAACTCTGGGCTACCAATTCCATTAAGAAGCAACTGGGTTACAGACAATTATAAAAACAGGTATGTTTTGATAAATGGCCACCAATCTAATCCATTTGAGACTGACCCCAATTATTTTCCTATCTTGTCCTTTCATAATTCAAATCTATCTTCTGCCATCCTGGGGCCTGAGAAAGCAGTAATACTGCCTGCTTTAAGGAAATACAAGCTTCATCACTGGGATAATCATAACCATACATATTAAATGCCCCCTGAAATATATTTAGTACGTATGTTTTCTTCTTTGAAGCATTTAAAATATACTGGATAGGGGCGCCTGGGTGGCTCAGTCATTAAGCATCTGCCTTCAGCTCAGGTCACGATCCCAGGGTCCTGGAATCAAGTCCCACGCTGGGCTCCCGGCTCAGCAGGAATTCTCTCTCTCCCACTCCCCCTGCTTGTGTTCCCTCTCTCACTGTGTCTCCTCTGTTAAATAAATAAATAAAAATCTTTAAAAAATAAAAATAAAATATACCGCATAACTTAAAAACTTGGGGTTTTTGGTGTTTTTGTTTTTGTTTTTGGTTGCAGAAAGAAAACATGAAACTTAAAACAGCAATGGTAAGCTGGAGAAAATTAAGAAAGCTACCAACCTTTAGGGGATTACCTTCAGCAGATCTAGCCATATTAGGTATTATATTTCCAAAGTTGCCAAAGCAACAGAACAGCTAAAAACTTACCTTAAGCTCAGACTAACAGAGCCAAGCTCTACTACTTGTAATGAGGAGAGAAAGAATGATACTTCTTCATATGGGAGACAAAATCATTGAAACCAATACATTCAAGACTTAATCTCAGGAATGAACATCTATCATCATTCAAGAGGGATGAATAAAACTTACAGAAAGAGAAAAAACTATAATGAGATGCAAAACTAGTTAAGTCAAGGGCTATCAAGGACAGCCTGTCCTTTTTTTTTAACCTGCATTCCTCTCTCTATTATTAATTACCTGGGGACCTAGAGCATAAGGAAGTTATTACTAAAGTACTGATTTCTAACTGTGTATGTGTCCCTATTTAAACATTCCAAAAGAATATAAAACAAAAATAAATCTGTATCTTCTATACAAATCACTACTGACCAAATTAAAAAAGAAAATGATTTTTTGCTTGACTTCTCTGAATATGCTTTGCTTTGTACATTTAACTTTGGAATCACATTTCACATAATTATAAAACAAGATCAAACTTTTTATATAACCTCTAAAAATTCAGAAGTAAAATTAAACAAATGCACCTCACTGTGTAACCAACTGGTGACAAAACCACACAGAGAGTGATTATTCTGAGTGCCTACAAATAGGATATACACAAAGGACAACTGAAAAAAATCTGTAAAAATACATCTATCCAATAACAGACCCCAACAACAAAGAGTTCTGTTTTAGTCACAGCAGTGTCGTTATTCTAAGACTACTATATATGTGGTATGGGATAAAGCAAATGAGACACTAAGTTGTGCATCAGCAGTCGTGGCACAGGGGAAAGAAGACACAGATACAAGAAAGATGGCATTAAGCAAAAGCCCTGTAGTCATGAACCTGAATTGCTAAGGATTAGTATGAATTACAATATTCCTTACCTTTAAAAGGGAGGGAGGACATATACCTAGATCTGTTCACTGAAAAAGCCGAGAAACAATGATTAAGTTAATAGCAAAGAAAATCGCCAGTGCTCAGATTATGGTCTCTAATCCCACTTAAAGGAACCAGAATTCTGTGGCAAAATGGCTGATGACAGATCTGGAGCAGAAAATGTTCACGTTAAGTCTGGAATACCCTGTTGTGCCAAAAAACAAGCAAGATATCAATGACTTCTACAGTCATGTCAAAAGGACTTAGAAGCCATCTTAAATATTCCACTGGCCCAAGGATGGGACAATTTAAATATTAAGAAGGACAACTATAATTGATTGAAATGGGGCGCCTGGGTGGCTCAGATGGTTAAGCGTCTGCCTTCGGCTCAGGTCATGATCCCGGGGTCCTAGGATCGAGCCCCGCATCGGGCTCCCTGCTCCGCGGAGCCTGCTTCTCCCTCTCCCACTCCCCCTGTTTGTGTTCCCTCTCTCGCTATCTCTCTCTGTCAAACAAATAAACAAAATCTTTTTTAAAAAATCGATTGAAATAATATATTTAAATCCATGAGTTCATAATAATATTCAAAAATTTAAACTCACGTCACCTTTAGAGGAAAGTTAACTATCACTCTATATAGTAAAGTTAACCTATTTGAAGGTCTTTGGAAAACTTTCTTCAAATGCTAGTCCTATCACACCTGCCATTTTAATAATAACTCAAGTAAAACTCAAATGTTCTAATTATAACGTTTGAAAAGGGACAAAACTAATTCATACAGTCTGTATGAAGAATATAAAGCATCAGAAAATAATAATAATGATGATGATGATAATGTTGTTGTTGTTGTTGTTGTTGTTGTTACCTGGTGTGTGATACAAAAAATGGAAATGTTAACCCCCTGCCCAAAAAAGGGCATCATACGTAATATATTTTATGCATTCCAATTAATATAAATAGAAATACATGTATAAATGTGTGTGTGTGTGTCTTCATAAAATAAAATGTACCTATGCAAGAATTATCAGTGTTTACAGGGAGTGTTCAGAGCCTAATGGTTTTTTTAAACTGTCAACATTTTAGGTAGCCATTACCAACAGACTTGAAATATTGAAAGTATATTACAGAGAGCACAGGCTTTAAAGTTCCTGATTCCTGAGGAAAAATTATAAACAAAGGAGATATACCTCAATGTCCAATATCCTTTAATAACTTCTACTTTAGATTAAGTAAGAACCCAAAGGTCACACTGAGGAAATATGCTTAAACTATCCACAGAAAAATCATACAGACTGGGTTATTTCCTTTGTTTAAAAAAACATAGCTTTGTTTAAAAAAAATATTTACTACTACAATTCTGCCACATTATCAGTGTCTAGCCCTTTCTGATGCCTTGCCCAGCAAACCATGACCACCCCACACTTTTTTGAAACACTAACTCAAAAAATCACTGCTCTTCACCCGGTTTACACATTCTAACTCAACTAACCTCTACTATGCTTTCCTTCTTAAGTATTTTTCTTCCTATTCCTCACTGCTTCCTACACACTACTGAAGGAGTGGTCAGATAACTACAACAGCCAACCTCCTACCACAGTGAGACTTGTTCCAGACCCACTTACATGGTCCCCAAGGCCAAAGTAAAACCAAAACAATACTTCCTCAAATGATACAGAGTCCTCAAACTGTGGTAAGCCCAGAAAATTTCCAAGTAGTTCAACTATAATCTAGGCTCTCAATACTAATAACATTTAACCATGGCTGAACTAAAATTAGCCTTCCTCCTGAAATACTCTTCTAAAAGCTCTAAGAAAGTTAACCATTTCCCCCCTAAATTTTTCTAATGTTACAGGACAGTCAAAATGCCACAAAGTATGCTAAGCCAATTTGACTGAAGTCAAACTCACAGGCCTTCCCCTCCCATTGCAACTTCCACATAACATGACATATAGCATTGTGGCAGGGAGGGCAAGTAGGCTTTACGGAGTCTAAAGTACAAATCTCATAAGCATGGTTAATTAGCAAAAGCACCTCAAAATGATTTCCAATCACCACAATAGCACACATTCTCTAGAGTGTATTCAAAGGATCAGAATCTTCAGTGAGATCATTTCAGGATAGAGTATAACTTGGATTGCATATCTGGAACTTCAACTGCATTCAAGTAGACAGCTATGAAATGAAGCCACATTTACATTCCTAAAGGAAATCTCTAAACCACTAAGCAAATGGTATGAATAATATTCTTACTTCTTCCAAACCTCTGAGACCATTTAATAAATGTTTATTGAATGAACTGCCTTATTTCAAAGAATACATATCGTATCTCCTAAAATTCCTTAACATCACCCCAAAACAAACAGCCCAAAATCAATCTTACAATCTTACAAGGTAACAACACATACCTTCATGATGTTTCTATATTGGTATCATAGGGCCCTAAAATCCAACCACATGTCCTTCAGGGAAAATGACTATGTTCTGTAGAGCAGCTAACATTCACAAATACACTACAAAAAGCCACCAAGGATTGTAAAATCCAAAACTGGCACAATTTATCTATCACATTTATTCTAGCACACAAGCAGAACCATATAAATAAGCATCCACAAATCCTGCCTGGGTTTAGAAAAAATGTAAATAGTAAACTGGCAAGATCATGAATACAGAAACCTCTAAATAAAGCTAATGGAAGTGGAGTGGCATTTATAAATGAAAGCTCATCAAGAGATCAAGATAAATCTTGTGAAAAACAGATGCTGAAAAGCACTCTCAGGTTTACCACATGAAGCCGTCAACTTGAAAAGCTTAGGGAAACCATCAAGAAACCTAGTTTCCTAACATAATCAATAAATTCACTGCCATGTAAAAAAGGAAGAAAGGAAGGGAAGAAGACAAAGACAGAGAGGGAAGAGAGAGAAGGAAGAAGTGAGGGAGGGCTAATGCAGGACTAGGAGAAAATGTCATGATACCCTTTTTCATGATACCCTTTTTAAGCCCCCAGCCAGATGAAAAAAGATCCTACCACATTCCTGGCTCAATGGTCTTCTGCTAGAACACTTTCAGTGCCTCTTCCTTAAGATGAGGCCAAAATGGTCCTTCTGCCATTTCCAGCCATTGTTGGTTCTGTCCCTACACTTAGCTAGCACTGTCCAATAGAACTTCTGTGGTAATGGAAATGTTTTTATCTGCACTGTCCATCAGTGTAGCCCTTAGCCATATATGGCTATTGAGCACCTGAAATGTGGTCATGTGCCTAAGGATTTCAATGTGTCATTTTATTTAATCAGTTAAAACTTAAAGAACTACACATGGTAAGAGGAGGCATGAACTCACAGAAGAAAAAAAAACTTTCTTTACATCTCTAAATATTAGTCATGTATAGGTGTGCCTGTATGGCGCCTCAATTAAGTGTCTGACTCTTGGTGTGGACTCAGGTCATCATCTCATGGATTGGATGTGAGATCAAGCCTCACGATGAGCTCCAAGCTCAGTGTGGAGTCTGCTTGAAATTCTCTCCCTCTCACTCTGCTCCTCCCACTCGTGCTCCCTCCGTCTCCCCTTTCTAAAATAAATAATCTTTAGAGGCATACCCTGAAACTGATTTATACACTGAGACAGCCGAATTTGGGAGTTAGAAATAATTTTTATGGAAAAAAAAGAAATAATTTTTATGGTAATCCAGAAAGATAAGAATAGAATACAAAAATAAATCTAGAAAGTTCTAAGATTTTGCTCAGTTTAACCTTAACAAAAGTACTGCGCTGCCTGGCTGGCTCAGTTGGTGGAGCATCATGCAACTCTTGATCTCAGGGCTGAGTTCAAGCCCCAATTAAAAATAAAATCTTAAATAAATAAATATTAAAATAAAAAAATAAAAGTACTCATCAGAAGTCTTAAATTGCCAATCTCTACATCCCTAATATAAAGTTTCCTTCTCAATTACACTACTCCGTATATCACATTTTAATCTTTCATTATATTAAGTTTATAAACTTTGTTATACATGGCTCTGTTACGTAGCAGTTTCTAACAGTTCTGCAACATATTCTTAAGACTGAACAATTACTGAAATAAGTTGAGATAATGAAAAACAACTTTTTTCAAATGTTTATTACATTATGTGTATATATAACATTTTCTCTGAGGAAGTCAAATCTACCAGATGTTATTATATCTATTATATATTATTATATTAAGTTTTAAAGTTTGCAAATAACAACCTCTTAGAAACCCATGAGATTAAGCTGGTGATTGTTTAATATGTTTAAGTTACTTTGTATAAATGACTAGAATTGATACATTATTTTCTTATTTGAACAAATGTAACTCAAGAATAATAGTCTCTCTCTCTCTTATAAAATCATCAAAAGTTCTGTGTATCAGAGAATTCAATCCCATCATTTTCTTTTCCTTTTCATCCGAATATACTATGGCAGTATTTCTTATAAATTCACCTTTCTACTAGGAAGCTTTTTTTAAGGTCAAACAACTATAAATAGTTAAAATTATTCCACAAATATACTATATATGGAGGAACTTAAATAAAATCTACTTCTCCAACATAATACAGTATTCAACCGTAATCTCCTGTAGCTCATGTAACAGCCCCCCTCCAAAAAAAAAAACCTTTAACCTAGTCTCAGCAAAACACATAAAAAAACAAAATCAAATATGTTCTACCCTAATAATCTATTTATACAAAACAATGAACTTTAAATAATATCAGGTATCTCAAGTGATTCCTAAAAATACACAGTCCTTACAGACAACAAAACTACAGCAGAAAGGACACAGAATTAGAACATATGTTACCACCTTCCTTCTGAAACTAAAAATCCCAGTACAATCTCAGAAAGTGGAGTATGCTCAAGGCAACTCCTTGACATGCTGCCATTAGATCAAGCAGACTGTCTTCTGGGATGTTGCTATGGCAATGAGAGATGGCTATCCTAAAAAGAAAAAAGCAACTACTATTGTCAATGACAGTCTCAATACTAGCATCTAAAAACTAATCCAATGCTGGAAGAAAAACCATTTTTTAAATGAAGTATAAAGCCTACTGCTCCCATAATTTGCATGGCCTGATGAACTTTTGTAGTATAAACTTCAGTTACTCACTCTCCTTCAATAAATCAAGCAGGACGCCTTCCCACCAATTCCTTTTCACAAGGATAGAAGGACCAATGGACTAACAGATGGATGAGAAAGAAGACAGAAAGCAGAACAGGAAGGGAGGGAGGGGAGACCTCCCAGCTATATAAAAACAAACCAGGAGTTTTTACCTTTGAACTGCTTCCAAAACAAAGGCAAAGGCAAGTATGGAGGAGCAGATATTTGGGAGTTAAAAAATAAAAATAAAAACACTAAAATTATTTGCAAGTTTTTCCTAGAATGCAAAAGTTACTTTTCTTTTTAACATTTTATAATTTATTCTTCCAAATTCCTAAGTTTGATGTTTCTGATTTACCTGCACATAATGATCACTACCAAATAAGAGATCCTTTTATTTCAAGGAACATATTTCTGGTGGAGAGTTAATTTAGCAATAAGTTAGAAAAGCCAAGAAATGCTTTCTGAAGTCTTTGCTCATAAGCCCAGAATTAAAGTTCAAATCTAGCAAAACAGAATTACATCCAACTTGTAAAGACTCCCTTTATAACAACCCCCTCCATATATACACATACCCCTTGCAGAAAAAAAACCCTAAGGTATCTTTAAAAGTACAACTGAGTCACACAGCAAAGTACAGAATTCCTTAGTGATGTAAACAAGTCCCCTGGACACAAAGTTCTATACTTTTTTTTTTAATCAACAGACCAGATTAAATAACAACTACAAAATATAATAAAATCCTGCCAATATGCTGTAATCATGGTAACCAAAAAAAAGTGTTTCTGGGACCATCTGACTCATCTTGTTAAGCAATAACTCAGTACTGGGAGTCAAGAGCCATTTAATGAAACTGGAATTACTTACCAAGAAACCATCTATCTTATTTTCCCTTAGACTGTAAAAAGGTTAAAAGGGGGGGAGGGAGGAAAAGAAAAAGAAAAAGGAAAGAGGAAAGGAATATTTGCAACCCTATTTCAAAGGTGTGAGGCTACATCAAATATTTTCAAAATACTAACTAAAAACCTAATTCACACAAAATCAAAATTTCAATACTGTATTTGTATTCATCCCACACGCGGAGGAAATGTAAGTAACACTAAAAGTTCTCCCTGTTTATCATGGCACCAACAATATCGAAGGAAAATGCGATTTTCAGCAACAGCTTCTTTCTCTCGGTCTCTTTCAAACAACTTAGACAGGAATGTAAAATGGGTAGCTCAAAATCATTTCATTCAACATGCTTAAAAGTAAATAAAACAGCCCACTGTATGTTATCACTAAATGCCTTTTATCTAACACATTGCAATTTCTATCAAGTAACCAAACATGTATTTGGTTACCTCTGTAATACTTTATTGCTAAAAAAAGAAATCCTCATACATAATTAACTTTCGCCCCACAGATGTATGTTGTTGTTTTAAGATTTTACTTATGTGAAAGAAAGGGGGGAAAGACACACGAGGGAGCAGGAGAAGCAAACTCCCCACTGAGTGCAGAGCCCAAAGCCAGCTCAATCCCAGGACCCAAAGATCATGACCTCAGCTGAAATCAGCTTAACTGACTGAGCCACCCAGGCACCCCCACAGATGTATGTTTTTAATGGACTGATAAACTAAATTTACACTCTTCTGAAAATATAAGGAAGCCCACCAATCACATGACTACTTTTAAATAGTGCATGTTTTCAAGACATCCTTAATTTTACAAGTTATCAAAATCTATATAAAAATATTATAGATCCACAATGCCTAGCACAATATTTAGGAAAGAATAATTGTTCCAAGTACATTTTTTGGATAAATGTGAATCCAGCCTCTTCCCCTAAACTTCGGGTAAATTTTAATATCAATAAATTAAAATTCCTTTAAACAAGTGTTCAATTTTTTTAAGATGTTTTTATTTACTTATTTTGAGAGAGAGAGAGAGAGAGAGAGAGCGCGCGCACGCATGAGCGGGGGGAGGGGCAGAAGGAAAGGGAGAAGCACTCTCCATTGGGCAGGGAGCCCAGTGGAGCTCAATCCCAGGACACTGAGATCATGACCCGAGCTGAAGGCAGACGCTTAACCACCTGAGCCACCCAGGCACCCCAAAAGTTCAATATTTAAGAATCGAAAAACCAGATGTGAGGGGCTGGGTGGCTCAGTCAGTGAAGCACCCAACTGGGTGGCTCAGTCAGTGAAGCATCCAACTCTTGATTTCAGCTCAGGTCATGATCTAAGGGTCATAAGATGGAGCCCCCAAGTCGGGCTCCATGCTCAGCAGGGAGTCTGCCTGAGTTTCCCTCCCTCTCCCTCTGCTCCTCCCCCTACTCGCACGCACTCTCACTTTCTCTCTCTAAAATAAAATCTTTTTTAAAAAAACAGGTATGTTTAAAAATATACAAAACAGCCGTTTAATGGTCTTCACGGTATCTTATCTAGAATGGTGGAACAGACTTAATATTCTCCTTACCACCAACTTCCTTGGTCCAATTTATTTAACATGTTGCAGCCCAGATTAATCCTTCTCACTGCTCAAGACTCTCTAAGAGAGCCCGCTAATAATCTACTGAATGGTGGTAAGGCCTTAATTCAGTATTCAAGTTCCCCCATAATCTGATTCAAACTACCTTTCCAAATTTACTTCTTCCTCTTCTCTTTATCATATCCTTCTCAACAGCCAAGCTGAAATTCTAACTATGACCAGTACTTCTCTACTGCTAGTCACTTTTTTAGTAGACCATCTTTTCTCCTTCCTGCCCTGAAGCCCACAAGTCCTAGTTCAGCTCTCTAAAGCATCATTTTAAATGCCACTTCCTCCATGAGAGTCACCTCATCCCAGTAGCTGCAGGTCATCTCTACTCTTCCAAGCTCCCAGAGCACTTTATCTGTAGCTCCACTATGGTTCCTACGACATGATAGGGTGCATTATTGTTACTGATAGTCATCACTCCTACTGGCATCTAAGACCTTCAAGAATCAATGTTTGGCTCAGGAAAGAAGGTGACATAGATGCTTCTTCTAGAAGGAAGCTGCGTAAAGGAAGATCTCAAAGCAGTTGGAAAAAGTGAAAACCATGGGAAAGGCTGCTTCAACACCAAATTTAAACATATACTTATTGGTGACTTAAATATTGGGGACAAAATTACGAAAGGTCACTTTACTGGTCAATATAGGATGCATGCTCATTCCTCCTTCTCTGTTCCCACACTCATCAACATCCTACTCAATATAAGGGATACAGCAGGTCAAGAGAAATTTGGTGTTTTGAGAGATAGTAACTGCAGCGAAGAATAACGTGCTCTTATTGTGTCTGACACTGAAAATCCCCAACCAAGATGTATCTAACTAGCAAAGAGATCTGGTATATGCAATATGTAGAAACATGACATAATAATATATGACAGCAAAGTTGACATTAAGGACAGAAAACTTTGGGCAAAACCCACCGTCTTCCCCTCAATGAAGAAAACTTTAATCCTTTGATTTTTTTTTTTTTAACAAAACTGGTAAATTGGGAAGTCTTTCCCTTTAACTTGACAGAATATTAATTGAAGACCCACATTCAACCGTGCTGAAGTGCCTGCTCTTACCCTATGATGACTATTACTGCCTAGGAAAGCATATAAGCAGTACTAACACGCTGCCTGGGCACCTACCCACCTGGATGCAGATAACAAAGTCTACAGGATAGAAGCAGGAGCCCAGTGAGAAAAGTTGAGTTTGTATAAGCAACTGCCTTGTGGTATTAAGGATGCAACACAGAAAAAGTTAATCTTGGGATGTGGGAAGAGATAAATTACTAAGCAATTTTTTTTAAACTTCCTATTCTGTACCTGCAAATTTAGCTGTCTTGAACAGTAACTATGTCCCCCCTGAGTTTCAAACATAAGATTAGTAAAGTCCCATCATCCTTTTCCCACTCAATAAATAAACAAAGCCTTTATTTGTCCAACATGCCTCACTTACCAGCATTAAGCTTGCCTTACTTATCTAGATCATCTTTCTATCATCCCAAGGTACTAGCATCTTACAAAAGACAAAACTCAAAAAAACCTTAGTTTTAACATTTTAAACTGAAGAAACAAATCCCTGATGTCACAGTAGGAACAAGAACCTGAAGGAGGAAACAACATGAACAGAGCAAAAGTACTATCCCTTATCAGAACATTTATCACCCTGTTTTGTACCTACCTGTCTATCTACTTGTCCCACTAAAGGATAAACTCTGAGAGATTAAGAACTGAGCTGTCCAGTTTATCAGTAAATGCCAAATACCCAGCACATCATATGGCCCATGTCCAAAGTACAATAATACCTGAAGACTGAACTGACAAAAAGACACAGCAAGAGTGAAAAGAATCCACTAAAACAAGCACCCTGAGAATTATACTAAAATAAGGTGCCCTAAATTCAGATTTTCATTAATTAAATTTCTGGGAACACTGAACAACTAATTACATACTTCTACCTCCCAGAAGGCAGTGACCACTCATCCCCAGCACACGGCCCAGCGCACAGCACTCAACGAATGCTGCTGAACTGAATTCCACGCTTCCCTCCTCCAAGTTATAAAAGACATTCCATAACATACAGAGATGCAGTAGCATAACTAGCTACTAAGTAGACTTTTTTTTTTTAATTTTATTTATTTGACAGAAAGAGACACAGGGAGAGAGGGAACACAACCAGGGGGAGTGGGAGAGGGAGAAGCAGGCTCCCGGCGGAGCAGGGAGACCGATGCGGGGCTCGATCCCAGGACCCTGGGACCATGACCTGAGCCGAAGGCAGAAGCTTAACGACTGAGCCACCCAGGCGCCCCCCTAAGTAGCCTTTTTCTAATTAAACCTTTGTCAGATCACTTTAGGAATGACTGGTTTTAATCCTAACCAAGAGGCATTCAGTGATGAAACTGACTTCAAATACTTTTTGTAAAAACCGGAAACACAGAATAAAAGATTTTTATATTTTCTAACTTTCCTTAATAGTGTTCTTAATCTTACCTTTAATCTAATTCTATAAAGTGAAAACTCTTTAAATCTATTGTCTAATACACTGAGCAATCATTGCCCACTCCCCCTTAAATATAACAAAGTGAGGTTAAGATTTTACTCTGTTCAAAACAACTGAAGATGATTCCTGCAATGCCAATTAAAACCATGTCAACTAGCCAACATTTACAACAAAAACATGCTTTTTATATCCAACATGACTTTATCCTAACTCTGGAATTCACGGTTCAGTACTCTGTGTACTTTTTGGCATTTTCCAGAAATTCAATCTTCAGAAAACAGTTTCATACTTAACACATCAGCATTTTTTGTCTTTTGTGACACTGAGAGCATACTTTTGAGAAAAGAATAATGAAGCTACAAAAGACTCTCTAATTTCAAATTTCTTCTCCAAATAACCCAACACAAAATCTGTAACAAAGTACTTATTAGCATTATGCAAAGCACTTAAAGACTAGCAGTGAAAGAGTCAACTGATAGTTTTTCCAAAGAATTGACTACATTTATAACTCAGTGGTAACTTATATTTTCTTCACTATTTTCAGAAATCCAAAACCCAACAAAGGACAACTTTAAAGACTTTTTCAATTATAACAGGAACACAAATGAACTGGATATATATCCAATTTTTAAGTGATCTAACCAAATGTATACTTTATTATCAGAGTTCTTACAAATTAGTGTCAAGGGATATTTAAATTATAAAAGCCAATTCCATAAATCATTTTAGTTCAAACTATTCTGGAAGCAGAAAGAATATCAATAATAAAGAGATGGACATTTAAAATTTTCTTTTCCTACAACTGAACTTATTTTTAATTTATACTGAGTTTTAAAAACATATAATTGAGTAAAATGAAATAAAGAGGAAGGTACCTACTCATAAACATGAAGAATTAAATTTAAATTACCTTTATGTAATAATATTTCTGCCATATTTTAAAAAACCTAGCAAACAAAGGTAAAGGCAGATGTTATTTTTACCAGTGTTCTAGTATTGTAACTACTCAGGGGGCCAACTTGATAGATTAGTATTATAATATATAAAAATGAAGAAATAAGTTTATTTCAGAAGAAAATAAAGATCTCTATATCAATCTCATTCTATGCATCTCTAAGTGATCTTTAGGACTTCTTTAACAAAGAGATAAAGACTGATTCATTTTTTTATGTTCCTAATGTGACCTCAATTAAAATCACCAGATAACCATCAAACCAAACTTCCAGAAGCACTTATGTATTGTATACATATTAATTTAAATTTTTGTAATTTAAAATCTACACCATTTCCAGGTAAAATTATTTTAAGAGTAAAATGTCCTTTGTCAAGAAATGTTCAACCTTTTAATGCCTAAAGACCTAAATCCAGAAAGTTCTTATCCAATTAAGTTCAGTTGCCAAACAGCTTTTGTGTGAAACAGCAAAATTATCTGTAACACTAATAATACCTGGACTAAAACTGTATTATATAGATTATCTTACCCTACTTGTCAGTGCTATTATAACCTAAGAAATCTTTTCACAAAATTCATATCCAATAATCATAAAATCATTGAAAATCTCCATAAAGTAATAATCTAAACTACGGTTCCAAAGAATATTCACTTTTCCCAAACGCTATGTTCCCATACTCATAGATTTCCAAGAGAAAGCTGGGAACTCGTTATTTACACAGCTCGCTCCCAGATTTCCCATTTCTTTCAGCAGGACATCTAAACACATAAACTGAGCTTAAAAAGAGCCCATAACCAACCAAAAGTCTTTTGCATTGATATACCTAAACTGGCAGAGGCTAAATTTTATAGTCCATACACTTGAGAATTAACCAAGTAAGTGACCAGGTAAATTTGGGGCACAATACCTAACTTTGGGAAAACTAAAAAGCTGGGAAAAGCTGTGTAGCTCCACTGTTGAAATAAAGCATCCCAACTAATATACTACTGAAATAAAAAGCCAGTGATTAGTCTGCAGTCCCTCTAGTGTCCAACTAGTTAAATTAACAATCTCGAAATGGCAAAGGCTGATATTTCATAACTACTAAATCTGTCCTACATACCAAATGAAAATGAATTTAAAATGAATTTGTTAATAAAATGAACAAAACAAGGTGTTTTGTGTTTATTAAATCAGCAGAATCTTAAACCCTGTAAATCATTCAAGTTGAGATTCAGAAAGAATAAATTCAAAACTACTTTCAACTGCAAGATTGATCATCAAGCACCCAGCATGATGCCTAGCACATAACAAGTGAACTATAAATATTTGATTATTGTCTGGTTCCCAGTTTCAACATATAACTATTTCAAGCTATCATTTATTCTCAGTTTATTGCTACTATAAAATTAGGCACAATAAGCATAAATAAAAACTATTCTGCAAATAAGAAAAACAAATGTAGAAAGGGAAATGGACTTATTATGGCATGCAACTTGAATGGGAGTAGTAATCCTTGTTAATCCAATATTCTTGCTAAGTCTGTGTATGTAATAGTGAATAAAAAATCCAAAACACAACAGTCCATTGATAATTAACATATAGCACACACTCACTAAAATTTTTAAGGATTAGGCCACAATCCTATTTAAAACAACATGGAACATAATTTTAATTTTTTATTCTAAAATCCCTTTAGGAGAAAAGGCAGAGATATTATCAACCATCCCCGAATAGCCAAAGCCAGAAAATGATTAGTTACAAGATACTTTTTAAAAATCAAATGCCTATATATAATTTAATTACTATTGACAATGCCAAGTGAAAAAGAATTCAACTTTTCTCCACAGGTAGAAATTATGACCAAAACTTAATTGTAAAATAAATTCATGAAGATCTAAATAGTTTGATAGTGAGGTTCATTAAAGAAAAAGTATGACTATGAAATGCATTTACACAGCATTTAAATCTATGAGCTTTTCATATTCACTTCATGTTGTATCATAAAATAAAGCTGTAATTCCCATATTAGCGATAAGAATAAAAGACGAGCAAATTTAAATGGCCTGTCTATGATGACACAAAACAGGAGGAGGCATGGTATGAACATTCATTTTTAGTTAACTTACCATACTTATATTATGGTCTCTACCTCTCAAAGGTAAAATATAACGGAAGAGTGGTAAATTTCTTCCTGGCCTCTGTTCCATTTTGGATACATGATTGAGGGTGAATAGGAGGGAGTAATCCACAATCCATAACCTATACTTCCAATGAATGCCAGCTAAAGTCACAAATGGAAAAAGAGAACGATAGATGACTCCTGGCCAAGAAAGTGTGATTCACTAATGATGGAAAGACTCTTCAAGCATCCTCTGGGAGATGCGGCTGCATTCCATGTGTTGCCAAATGGAAATTTCAACCAATACAGGAAATTCAAGCTACTGCAGGTATATGTGTGTGTTTGCAAGTATCTTTGGACGAGATAGATCGATTTTGTTAGTTTTTGAAAAATGCCATTTAAAATTACAGAACTTGTAAAGTACTAACTTGCTATCTTAATATTTGATAGAACCAAAAGGCTATCTTTGTAACAATAGAAAAGATGTATACTAACACTAAAAAGTGGCTATTTAAAGGATTTCATTGAAAACGTTTGCTTAAATTATATACTATATCTCCTTTTACCATGTAGTCTATAATCATTATATCTTAAAAAGTTAGCAATTAATTCAGGATTTCAGGGTAAGAGAAAGAAAGCTCAATGAAAGCTTTCAGTCAACTGGATTCTATAGTGAAAACATGCAATTTCCAGAGAGAGCCCCAGCAAAGCAATGTTAGCTAATCTTTCCTGTGTAGCAAATATCAACTCTAGTGTTGAGCTGGCAATTTATAACATATTTAGGACACCCCAGGTCATTCAATCCATGATGTATTTATAATTTAACAAGGCTTCTGACGCATAAATACCATTAAGCACTTTTACCCAATAAACAGTACTCTCCCACAGCCTCTGTTCTACAAGACAATTAGAACACAAGCTTTCTGCCAACTGCCCAAACGACCTGTTATCTACAACACTAATGGAAATAATTTATGGAAAATTAGTCAATAAATTTTAATAAAAACTTTTAAAACTAAACTGCAGACTATAAAAATAAGCAACTGCAAAAAAAAGGAAGAAAACTATAACACTGTCTTTTCAATATACAGTTAAAAAGAAATCAATGCAACAACAAAAAAAAATCTTTCAAATGCAGTCATAAGTGTTCTTTAAACAACAGCACGTTTTCCCCTGTGATCCAAAATACTGGGAGGACTTCAGAGTATTCAATGGTGACACACTAATAGTGTTTACACAAACTCCTATTACACTCATTCATTTACTCACTAATTTATTCACAACAAATATATGCCAGGAATTATGCTGGTCCTGGAATTACAATAATAAGCAACAGTCAGGTGCAGGTCCTATCTGCCATGCAGCCTACAGAGAGTCTTCCCTCTAATCCTATTCAAAAACTCTCAAAAAACCCAACTACCTATGAAATCCAAACTCCTTGGCCTAGGGTTTAAGCTCCATCACCATCAAGCATAAATATGCATTTTCAATCAACTTCTCATCTTTGACTCTTCCTAAATAGATATCCCAAACTTTCCTACTCTACATCCTTACACATGCCATTCCATATACATGAAGTGTGCTTGCTCTAACATAGCCATATGTCCAAACACCAAAATTCAACTCATTCTTTAAGGCTCAGCTCAAGATTAACTCTTCATCGAGGCTCTGCCTCCTTCTGTATAACTGAAAAAATACTGTGTGGTCCCTCTTAGGACATCTGTAATAATACCCTATGTACAAATGCTATCCCCCCTATTTGTCAGCTTCTAAAAAACAAGAGTATGTTTCTGATTCACTTCTGAATCTGTTGAATAAATACATGGTGGTAACTGTAAATATTAAAGATTAATTAGTGTAACACTTTATGTTTATAAAGCTCAAAGAATGATTTGAAAACATTTTCTCATATATTATTTTATCACTGTTAGACAATACTATACATTTTAATGTGTGGGCAACTGAGCTGAATGAGTAGTGACCTCAGGACATCCCATGAAAATGTTTTTGCCCCCTGAGGATCTTCTAGCTCATTTCCTCAACCATACTGGGAATCAAACTGCTATCTATGCATATCTGGACTAATCACTGATGATACTATGGTTAGGTCATTTAACCTTTTTTTATAAAATGGTTATGTGCTTACTGAGGATGGGTTGGGGGCCAGGGGGATATACATTCAAATGTGTTTGAGGGCTTTGGCTAACTGAGTTCTGGTTAATGAAGCCTTTGCTTTAGCAATGGGGATAATTGTCCCAGCCATGTCTGCTATTCAAATCAAGAGCCCCTCTTTGTTACACTCTTCATGAAACCAGTAAATGGCATGATAAATTTTTCCATAACAGAGTCACTGTCAACAAATGTTATTTCCTCCTTAAACAATCAGAGTTGTATATAGTTTTTTTCCAAGGATGTCAAGGCAGACATCCTTTCCATTATTAATATCTACTAGGTGACTTTTAAAATAAGTTAAAAATATAGTGCCTGAAACCAACCCGAGAATAGCTACATTTTTCTAATTTAGACTAAATATATTTCAATGTAAATAACATGCCCTCTTAAAAGAGCAAACATTAAAATCAAAATCACTTATGTTTAATAAGTCCAAGATTACCTGTGAAAAAACAATCTTAATGAAGAAACCTCATCTTGACAAGGTTTTTCACACTTCCTGATTCAGGGAGTCATTCCACAGATACTTGCATATCTCCTAATGGTGTCAGAGAGTAAGCCTTCAAGAAGATTAGCAAGAAGTCTTATCTCCTCCAGGAGTAGCAAAGCCATAAATAAACATATTTTTTTAATGGAAGATATGTTACTTGTGATATTATATTAAATATGCGGACGAAGTTTCCAATAAAAGATTTGGGAATGCTCTAACCTTCACTTTACCATTCTATACATGCAATCTTTTTCAACACAAAGATACTTTGTCTTCATCCAATTTTTATCTTATTCTTAATTTTTTTTTTTTTTATCAAGGCAGTTCTGCTGCATGATTAACTACAAACTGCAGGGTATTATTCTGCCACAATACCCTGGCAACCAGCTCATATTCAGTTACACTATCACAGCACCAAAAAAAAAAAAAAAAAGAACTAATTGTATGATCATGTGGATATTGTAGAAGCCCTTTAGTTCAATCCTAGATGGGTCTCAAGAGGATAATGCTTATTCTGTTGAACTCACTGCCAAATCACAATATGAAAGAGCCAGTATCAAAACAAGACCGAATTATACAAAGAGTGCATTTTATCAATGTCGGGTTTATAAGAAATAGGTATGTGGCCCAGTACTTGTAGAAAATTGTTCAAAAATATTTACACAGATGGAGCTTTAAAAGAAATTATCGAACACTTCCTAGCCATAATGATATTCAATGAGCATCTATTCAGGTAGTATCAGGACAGCATCAGACACAAAATATTTAGAGCAACAGAGTCTAATTTCATAATTCTCTAGTACTTAAAAAAGACTGCGAAACTGTGGGGAACTTTTGGGATGCAGAAGCAGTAGCGTATGTATGTATTATTTCTACCATTACAATATTCTTTTAAAAGAAAAAAATCTTAGTTCCCAGTGATACTGATGGCTGAGTAGATCTATACCAAGTTCTAGCTGCCATTTGCTCAAACATTGTAAAACAAAACAAAATAGAAACCATCTGTAAATACTTTTTCAAACAATTATTCATGAATGTTAAACACAGACACCTATAAACTGGTTTAGTCTACCACACTTTAAACAGGCCCAGAATAACTAAATGATAGCCTCAGCAACCACCTCCTGCTTCCCCCACCAGTTAACCTGTTCTTTTACTGTGGTTTTTCAAAATACATACCTATGATAATAGATCTATAAGAAGAGAAGGGAGAAAAACACCTCTTAATGACAACAGAGAAATAATTGTCTCAGTTACTTCAATAAAGTATTTTGTAACAACAAATGCTAATCTCATATAAACTAAATTCAAATGGTTTATATTCATGTCAAGTTTTTACGACTCCAAAACTATTTTTATTTTATTTTTATTTTCCCTTTATCTTTAGTGTGTGCTCAGTTAAGGGGATCTAGACTAAATGTTTATGAGCCGACATTATTGGAACCAACATTTGCCAAGTGTCACAGAAAACATTTAAAATCAAAAAAGATAGGTCCTCTGTCCAGTATTGTTCAAGCCAGCATTCTTTCTGTAAGTACAGGAAATAGATTTGATTTGATATAAATAGAATTGGAATAGTTATGTGGGTTTTATTTAAAACGGTTTGGGAAACTTGACTGACTCATTTTACATGGCACAATCACATAGTTTCATGTTATATATAGCTTTGCAACCAAATAATGGTTTTGATTTTATTTTTTTTAAAGATTTATTTATTTGAGAGAACGAGAATGAGAGAGAGAGAGAGAGAGAGAGTACATGAGAGGGGGGAGGGTTAGACGGAGAAGGAGGCTCCTCACTGAGTGGGAAGCCTGATGCAGGACTCGATCCTGGGACTCCAGGATCATGACCTGAGCCAAAGGCAGTCGCCTAACCAACTGAGCCACCCAGGCGCCCCTGGTTTTGATTTTAAAAGGTACAAATTATGGGTCTGGGTTCCACCATAACTAGTGACATGATGAAGTCACGGGCTTTTTCTAAGCTTCAGTTCCCGTCTGTCCATGCTAATTTCACAGCATAAATGGAAGAGGACATTCTCTGAATCCTCCCAATGATGACATCGGAGATCCATTCTCACCTTCCTCCTTCCTTAAGAAAAGCCCAATTTCACTGCAGGGACTTTTTACTTCATCTCCTGTATAAAATACTATAAACAGTAGAACTGACATGATGCCATCTAAATGTATCAGCAATGAATTTGCTTGTAAATTCATGTCAGTAATGTATTTGCTTGCAAATTCTGCAGCAAAAGGTGTTGTTCTCTGAATATTTAATTTTATATCTCTACCTCATTCAATTTTAATGTTCAAATATATAATTTTTCCTGGAATTAATTAGGCCATTAAATTGTACTCATAAACTTTTTCTCCAATTTGCCACATTCATATTCTTATGTTAACCTCCCTAAAAAAAGAGATAAAACAAAGAAACTGTATTATGGGGCAAAGAAATCTTTATACCACTTTAATGTATAAGAACCTCTTCTAAATCTTTAAATTTTCTATTAAAGAACAAGATTTTGAAATACAACGTACACAAAGGGAGCGGGTATCAAATAAGCTATCCCTAAAATTACTAGCCTAAATACTTTTCTATCAGTCACAATATATCCATCACTAAAATTCCTTACATATAAAGGGAGGAAAAACTGTAACACCACCAAATACTGGTTTCTCTAACTTCAGGTTAATTCTCAATCCTACCTGTTCCAGTGGTGACTTTAATCCCTCATTAATGGGGGCTTTACTCAGGTTTACGTTATGCAAATAGGGGACTTCGTATCAATGTAAAAATACTGGACTGTAATGCCTTTACTTACCAAAACATAAATCCCCCCTAAAAACCAAATGATTAAACTTTTCCCTGAAGCAGCAATCTTTAAATTATAATTTTTTACCAACTGTTTAATTTTCATATCATTAGAACATAAGCCCTTTACATGCTATTTCACCACAATCTCAGTATAAATGTCTCATTTTTCACAGAAAAAGCTAATTACACGGTTCAGTAAGTTGCCTGTGGTAACACATCGATTTTATTTACATTCCACAGTTAGACTTTAGCTTGTTCTCTCAATTGCAAGCACGTCTAGCTTAATAATTCTATCTAATCCATTAGATCTTTTTCTATTCTTCATATGAAAGAATTCTAAATCGTATCATAACTTTACAATATAAACGTGTTGCTTACAAAAGTATTAATAAGTATTCCATTTTCTCTTTTAAGAATATAACTTACAATTTTCTATTAAATCTATTATTTCAGTTAAATATGCACTGGAATCATTTGGATAATCATCAATGAAAACTATTACTATTTTATACTTTAGCAAACGAATTCTTTTAAAACTACACATGAGAAAAGAGAACACAGTGTAACTATTTTAAAAGTCGGAAATTTTGTATCAAAACTTGAATAATTTAGATCCAGTGAAAACTAGGAATACTTAGCTCATAAACTATTTAGAAATAGCTACCATTTTCCACCGAGTAAATGTTTTCCCTAAAAGTACTTGTGCTCATGAAATACAAATGTATTCTTCTATTATATACATAACAACAACAAACATGGAAGTTAAAGTAAAACTTTTCAGCAATGCGGTGTTAATCTCAAGAATTAATGCCATGTAATAAAATCTCCATATAAATGTTGATAGGTAAAGTACTACAAATCTAGAATGCTGCAGAAAGATTCACCTGTTTTTAAAATCACCAGAATCTTACACTTGAAAAATAAACCCAAACAATAAATAAAAAAATATATATTTTCCAATTTAATCAGAGATTAACTTCAGTGAATCATAAACTGACCACCAATAATGAAAAAAAAAAACAAATATAAAAACCAGGTGAAAAAAGTCAGGGATGAGATAATCTCTTTAGAAGAAATTTGAAACTGAATGACATTTTACCTAGAAATAGGTTCATTCCTGTCAATTTTATATGTAAAAGGATCACTACTTTCACAAAAAGCCATTTTTTTTCATTTCAATTGAGAATAAAGCCATTCACAATGTTGACTGAAATTATTTCATTTTGTCAAAGATAACCATAAATCAAAATCCAACTGAAAATTCACAGACTGTAAGATATAGGTGTAGTATATTCCTATATACTTAATGATTTTAGAAAATTCAATGTCAACACCTTTCAGTGTGCTCAGCAGTAGGCTATTAATTTTCAGAGTTTGACTTTACCATCATAATCTGCCTTGGTTAGCTACC